>NW_027063490.1:0-34628 GCF_032884065.1 Artemia franciscana | reverse complement strand
AACTTTTGACATAGGAAAAGAGCCTTTAATCACATTCTTTACCATGTGCAATCATAAAATAGTCTAATATCTTCATTTTTTCACAGACTAGCTATTACCCTCGAAAACTAAAACTTTTGAAATAGGAAAAGAGCCTTTAATCACATTCTTTACCATTTGCAATCATAAAATAGTCTAATATCTTCATTTTTTCAACATACGTAGCTATTACCCTCGAAAACTAAAACTTTTGAAATAGGAAAAGAGCCTTTAATCACATTCTTTACCATGTGCAATCATAAAATTGTCTAATATCTTCATTTTTTCAACATACGTATCTATTACCCTCGAAAACTAAAACTTTTGAAATAGGAAAAGAGCCTTTAATCACATTCTTTACCATGTGCAATCATAAAATAGTCTAATATCTTCATTTTTTCAACAGACTAGCTATTACCCTCGAAAACTAAAACTTTTGAAATAGGAAAAGAGCCTTTAATCACATTCTTTACCATGTGCAATCATAAAATTGTCTAATATCTTCATTTTTTCACAGACATAGCTATTACCCTCGAAAACTAAAACTTTTGACATAGGAAAAGAGCCTTTAATCACATTCTTTACCATTTGCAATCATAAAATAGTCTAATATCTTCATTTTTTCACAGACTAGCTATTACCCTCGAAAACTAAAACTTTTGAAATAGGAAAAGAGCCTTTAATCACATTCTTTACCATTTGCAATCATAAAATTGTCTAATATCTTCATTTTTTCAACATACGTAGCTATTACCCTCGAAAACTAAAACTTTTGAAATAGGAAAAGAGCCTTTAATCACATTCTTTACCATTTGCTATCATAAAATAGTCTAATATCTTCATTTTTTCAGCATACGTAGCTATTACCCTCGAAAACTAAAACTTTTGACATAGGAAAAGAGCCTTTAATCACATTCTTTACCATGTGCAATCATAAAATTGTCTAATATCTTCATTTTTTCCACAGACAAAGCTATTACCCTCGAAAACTAAAACTTTTGACATAGGAAAAGAGCCTTTAATCACATTCTTTACCATGTGCAATCATAAAATAGTCTAATATCTTCATTTGTTTCACAGACCTAGCTATTACCCTCGAAAACTAAAACTTTTGAAATAGGAAAAGAGCCTTTAATCACAGCCTTTACCATTTGCAATCATAAAATAGTCTAATATCTTCATTTTTTCAACATACGTACCTATTACCCTCGAAAACTAAAACTTTTGACATAGGAAAAGAGCCTTTAATCACATTCTTTACCATGTGCAATCATAAAATTGTCTAATATCTTCATTTTTTCCACAGACAAAGCTATTACCCTCGAAAACTAAAACTTTTGACATAGGAAAAGAGCCTTTAATCACATTCTTTACCATGTGCAATCATAAAATAGTCTAATATCTTCATTTGTTTCACAGACCTAGCTATTACCCTCGAAAACTAAAACTTTTGAAATAGGAAAAGAGCCTTTAATCACAGCCTTTACCATTTGCAATCATAAAATTGTCTAATATCTTCATTTTTTCAACATACGCTATTACCCTCGAAAACTAAAACTTTTGACATAGGAAAAGAGCCTTTAATCACATTCTTTACCATGTGCAATCATAAAATTGTCTAATATCTTCATTTTTTCAACATACGTAGCTATTACCCTCGAAAACTAAAACTTTTGAAATAGGAAAAGAGCCTTTAATCACATTTTTTACCATTTGATATCATAAAATAGTCTAATATCTTCATTTTTTCAACATACGTACTATTACCCTCGAAAACTAAAACTTTTGACATAGGAAAAGAGCCTTTAATCACATTCTTTACCATGTGCAATCATAAAATAGTCTAATATCTTCATTTTTTCCACAGACATAGCTATTACCCTCGAAAACTAAAACTTTTGAAATAGGAAAAGAGCCTTTAATCACATTCTTTACCATTGTGCAATCATAAAATAGTCTAATATCTTCATTTTTTCAACATACGTAGCTATTACCCTCGAAAACTAAAACTTTTGAAATAGGAAAAGAGCCTTTAATCACATTCTTTACCATTTGCAATCATAAAATAGTCTAATATCTTCATTTTTTCAACATACGTAGCTATTACCCTCGAAAACTAAAACTTTTGACATAGGAAAAGAGCCTTTAATCACATTCTTTACCATTTGCAATCATAAAATAGTCTAATATCTTCATTTTTTCCACAGACATAGCTATTACCCTCGAAAACTAAAACTTTTGAAATAGGAAAAGAGCCTTTAATCACATTCTTTACCATTTGCAATCATAAAATAGTCTAATATCTTCATTTTTTCAACATACGTAGCTCTTACCCCCAAAACTAAAACTTTTGAAATAGGAAAAGAGCCTTTAATCACATTCTTTACCATTTGCAATCATAAAATAGTCTAATATCTTCATTTTTTCAGCATACGTAGCTATTACCCTCGAAAACTAAAACTTTTGACATAGGAAAAGAGCCTTTAATCACATTCTTTACCATGTGCAATCATAAAATTGTCTAATATCTTCATTTTTTCCACAGACAAAGCTATTACCCTCGAAAACTAAAACTTTTGACATAGGAAAAGAGCCTTTAATCACATTCTTTACCATGTGCAATCATAAAATAGTCTAATATCTTCATTTGTTTCACAGACCTAGCTATTACCCTCGAAAACTAAAACTTTTGAAATAGGAAAAGAGCCTTTAATCACAGCCTTTACCATTTGCAATCATAAAATAGTCTAATATCTTCATTTTTTCAACATACGTACCTATTACCCTCGAAAACTAAAACTTTTGACATAGGAAAAGAGCCTTTAATCACATTCTTTACCATGTGCAATCATAAAATTGTCTAATATCTTCATTTTTTCAACATACGTAGCTATTACCCTCGAAAACTAAAACTTTTGAAATAGGAAAAGAGCCTTTAATCACATTCTTTACCATTTGCAATCATAAAATAGTCTAATATCTTCATTTTTTCAACATACGTAGCTATTACCCTCGAAAACTAAAACTTTTGAAATAGGAAAAGAGCCTTTAATCACATTCTTTACCATGTGCAATCATAAAATAGTCTAATATCTACATTTGTTTCACAGACCTAGCTATTACCCTCGAAAACTAAAACTTTTGAAATAGGAAAAGAGCCTTTAATCACAGCCTTTACCATTTGCAATCATAAAATAGTCTAATATCTTCATTTTTTCAACATACGTAGCTATTACCCTCGAAAACTAAAACTTTTGACATAGGAAAAGAGACTTTAATCACATTCTTTACCATTTGCAATCATAAAATATGTCTAATATCTTCATTTTTTCAACATACGTACCTATTACCCTCGAAAACTAAAACTTTTGACATAGGAAAAGAGCCTTTAATCACATTCTTTACCATGTGCAATCATAAAATAGTCTAATATCTTCATTTTTTCAACATACGTAGCTATTACCCTCGAAAACTAAAACTTTTGAAATAGGAAAAGAGCCTTTAATCACATTCTTTACCATTTGCAATCATAAAATAGTCTAATATCTTCATTTTTTCAACATACGTAGCTATTACCCTCGAAAACTAAAACTTTTGAAATAGGAAAAGAGCCTTTAATCACATTCTTTACCATGTGCAATCATAAAATTGTCTAATATCTTCATTTTTTCCACAGACAAAGCTATTACCCTCGAAAACTAAAACTTTTGACATAGGAAAAGAGCCTTTAATCACATTCTTTACCATGTGCAATCATAAAATAGTCTAATATCTTCATTTGTTTCACAGACCTAGCTATTACCCTCGAAAACTAAAACTTTTGAAATAGGAAAAGAGCCTTTAATCACAGCCTTTACCATTTGCAATCATAAAATAGTCTAATATCTTCATTTTTTCAACATACGTAGCTATTACCCTCGAAAACTAAAACTTTTGACATAGGAAAAGAGCCTTTAATCACATTCTTTACCATGTGCAATCATAAAATAGTCTAATATCTTCATTTTTTCACATACGTAGCTATTACCCTCGAAAACTAAAACTTTTGAAACATAGGAAAAGAGCCTTTAATCACATTCTTTACCATTGCAATCATAAAATGTCTAATATCTTCATTTTTTCAACAACGTAGCTATTACCCTCGAAAACTAAAACTTTTGACATAGGAAAAGAGCCTTTAATCACATTCTTTACCATGTGCAATCATAAAATAGTCTAATATCTTCATTTTTTCACAGACTAGCTATTACCCTCGAAAACTAAAACTTTTGAAATAGGAAAAGAGCCTTTAATCACATTCTTTACCATTTGCAATCATAAAATAGTCTAATATCTTCATTTTTTCAACATACGTACCTATTACCCTCGAAAACTAAAACTTTTGAATAGGAAAAGAGCCTTTAATCACATTCTTTACCATTTGCAATCATAAAATAGTCTAATATCTTCATTTTTTCAACATACGTAGCTATTACCCTCGAAAACTAAAACTTTTGAAATAGGAAAAGAGCCTTTAATCACATTCTTTACCATTGCAATCATAAAATAGTCTAATATCTTCATTTTTTCAACATACGTAGCTATTACCCTCGAAAACTAAAACTTTTGAAATAGGAAAAGAGCCTTTAATCACATTCTTTACCATGTGCAATCATAAAATTGTCTAATATCTTCATTTTTTCCACAGACAAAGCTATTACCCTCGAAAACTAAAACTTTTGACATAGGAAAAGAGCCTTTAATCACATTCTTTACCATGTGCAATCATAAAATAGTCTAATATCTTCATTTTTTCACATACTAGCTATTACCCTCGAAAACTAAAACTTTTGAAATAGGAAAAGAGCCTTTAATCACATTTTTTACCATTTGCAATCATAAAATAGTCTAATATCTTCATTTTTTCAACATACGTAGCTATTACCCTCGAAAACTAAAACTTTTGAAATAGGAAAAGAGCCTTTAATCACATTCTTTACCATGTGCAATCATAAAATAGTCTAATATCTTCATTTTTTCCACAGACATAGCTATTACCCTCGAAAACTAAAACTTTTGAAATAGGAAAAGAGCCTTTAATCACATTCTTTACCATGTGCAATCATAAAATTGTCTAATATCTTCATTTTTTCAACATACGTAGCTATTACCCTCGAAAACTAAAACTTTTGAAATAGGAAAAGAGCCTTTAATCACATTCTTTACCATTTGCAATCATAAAATAGTCTAATATCTTCATTTTTTCACATACGTAGCTATTACCCTCGAAAACTAAAACTTTTGACATAGGAAAAGAGCCTTTAATCACATTCTTTACCATGTGCAATCATAAAATAGTCTAATATCTTCATTTTTTCCACAGACAACGTAGCTATTACCCTCGAAAACTAAAACTTTTGACATAGGAAAAGAGCCTTTAATCACATTCTTTACCATGTGCAATCATAAAATAGTCTAATATCTTCATTTTTTCACAGACTAGCTATTACCCTCGAAAACTAAAACTTTTGAAATAGGAAAAGAGCCTTTAATCACATTCTTTACCATTTGCAATCATAAAATAGTCTAATATCTTCATTTTTTCACATACGTAGCTATTACCCTCGAAAACTAAAACTTTTGACATAGGAAAAGAGCCTTTAATCACATTCTTTACCATGTGCAATCATAAAATTGTCTAATATCTTCATTTTTTCCACAGACAAAGCTATTACCCTCGAAAACTAAAACTTTTGACATAGGAAAAGAGCCTTTAATCACATTCTTTACCATGTGCAATCATAAAATAGTCTAATATCTTCATTTTTTCACAGACCTAGCTATTACCCTCGAAAACTAAAACTTTTGAAATAGGAAAAGAGCCTTTAATCACATTCTTTACCATTTGCAATCATAAAATAGTCTAATATCTTCATTTTTTCAACATACGTAGCTATTACCCTCGAAAACTAAAACTTTTGACATAGGAAAAGAGCCTTTAATCACATTCTTTACCATGTGCAATCATAAAATTGTCTAATATCTTCATTTTTTCAACATACGTAGCTATTACCCTCGAAAACTAAAACTTTTGAAATAGGAAAAGAGCCTTTAATCACATTCTTTACCATGTGCAATCATAAAATAGTCTAATATCTTCATTTTTTCAACATACGTAGCTATTACCCTCGAAAACTAAAACTTTTGAAATAGGAAAAGAGCCTTTAATCACATTCTTTACCATGTGCAATCATAAAATGTCTAATATCTTCATTTTTTCCACAGACAATAGCTATTACCCTCGAAAACTAAAACTTTTGACATAGGAAAAGAGCCTTTAATCACATTCTTTACCATGTGCAATCATAAAATAGTCTAATATCTTCATTTTTTCACAGACTAGCTATTACCCTCGAAAACTAAAACTTTTGAAATAGGAAAAGAGCCTTTAATCACATTCTTTACCATTTGCAATCATAAAATAGTCTAATATCTTCATTTTTTCAACATACGTAGCTATTACCCTCGAAAACTAAAACTTTTGACATAGGAAAAGAGCCTTTAATCACATTCTTTACCATTTGCAATCATAAAATAGTCTAATATCTTCATTTTTTCCACAGACATAGCTATTACCCTCGAAAACTAAAACTTTTGAAATAGGAAAAGAGCCTTTAATCACATTCTTTACCATTTGCAATCATAAAATAGTCTAATATCTTCATTTTTTCAACATACGTAGCTCTTACCCCCAAAACTAAAACTTTTGAAATAGGAAAAGAGCCTTTAATCACATTCTTTACCATTTGCAATCATAAAATAGTCTAATATCTTCATTTTTTCAGCATACGTAGCTATTACCCTCGAAAACTAAAACTTTTGAAATAGGAAAAGAGCCTTTAATCACATTCTTTACCATGTGCAATCATAAAATTGTCTAATATCTTCATTTTTTCCACAGACAAAGCTATTACCCTCGAAAACTAAAACTTTTGACATAGGAAAAGAGCCTTTAATCACATTCTTTACCATGTGCAATCATAAAATAGTCTAATATCTTCATTTGTTTCACAGACCTAGCTATTACCCTCGAAAACTAAAACTTTTGAAATAGGAAAAGAGCCTTTAATCACAGCCTTTACCATTTGCAATCATAAAATAGTCTAATATCTTCATTTTTTCAACATACGTACCTATTACCCTCGAAAACTAAAACTTTTGACATAGGAAAAGAGCCTTTAATCACATTCTTTACCATGTGCAATCATAAAATTGTCTAATATCTTCATTTTTTCAACATACGTAGCTATTACCCTCGAAAACTAAAACTTTTGAAATAGGAAAAGAGCCTTTAATCACATTCTTTACCATTTGCAATCATAAAATAGTCTAATATATTCATTTTTTCAACATACGTAGCTATTACCCTCGAAAACTAAAACTTTTGACATAGGAAAAGAGCCTTTAATCACATTCTTTACCATGTGCAATCATAAAATAGTCTAATATCTACATTTGTCTCACAGACCTAGCTATTACCCTCGAAAACTAAAACTTTTGAAATAGGAAAAGAGCCTTTAATCACAGCCTTTACCATTTGCAATCATAAAATAGTCTAATATCTTCATTTTTTCAACATACGTAGCTATTACCCTCGAAAACTAAAACTTTTGACATAGGAAAAGAGACTTTAATCACATTCTTTACCATGTGCAATCATAAAATTGTCTAACATCTTCATTTTTTCCACAGACAAAGCTATTACCCTCGAAAACTAAAACTTTTGACATAGGAAAAGAGCCTTTAATCACATTCTTTACCATGTGCAATCATAAAATAGTCTAATATCTTCATTTGTTTCACAGACCTAGCTATTACCCTCGAAAACTAAAACTTTTGAAATAGGAAAAGAGCCTTTAATCACAGCCTTTACCATTTGCAATCATAAAATATTCTAATATCTTCATTTTTTCAACATACGTACCTATTACCCTCGAAAACTAAAACTTTTGACATAGGAAAAGAGCCTTTAATCACATTCTTTACCATGTGCAATCATAAAATTGTCTAATATCTTCATTTTTTCAACATACGTATCTATTACCCTCGAAAACTAAAACTTTTGAAATAGGAAAAGAGCCTTTAATCACATTCTTTACCATTTGCAATCATAAAATAGTCTAATATCTTCATTTTTTCAACATACGTAGCTATTACCCTCGAAAACTAAAACTTTTGAAATAGGAAAAGAGCCTTTAATCACATTCTTTACCATGTGCAATCATAAAATTGTCTAATATCTTCATTTTTTCCACAGACAAAGCTATTACCCTCGAAAACTAAAACTTTTGACATAGGAAAAGAGCCTTTAATCACATTCTTTACCATGTGCAATCATAAAATAGTCTAATATCTAAATTTGTTTCACAGACCTAGCTATTACCCTCGAAAACTAAAACTTTTGAAACAGGAAAAGAGCCTTTAATCACAGCCTTTACCATTTGCAATCATAAAATAATCTAATATCTTCATTTTTTCAACATACGTAGCTATTACCCTCGAAAACTAAAACTTTTGAAATAGGAAAAGAGCCTTTAATCACATTCTTTACCATGTGCAATCATAAAATAGTCTAATATCTTCATTTTTTCAACATACATAGCTATTAACCTCGAAAACTAAAACTTTTGACATAGGAAAAGAGCCTTTAATCACATTCTTTACCGTTTGCAATCATAAAATAGTCTAATATCTTCATTTTTTCCACAGACATAGCTATTACCCTCGAAAACTAAAACTTTTGAAATAGGAAAAGAGCCTTTAATCACATTCTTTACCATTTGCAATCATAAAATAGTCTAATATCTTCATTTTTTCAACATACTAGCTCTTACCCCCAAAACTAAAACTTTTGAAATAGGAAAAGAGCCTTTAATCACATTCTTTACCATTGTCTATCATAAAATAGTCTAATATCTTCATTTTTTCAGCATACGTAGCTATTACCCTCGAAAACTAAAACTTTTGACATAGGAAAAGAGCCTTTATTCACATTCTTTACCATGTGCAATCATAAAATTGTCTAATATCTTCATTTTTTCCACAGACAAAGCTATTACCCTCGAAAACTAAAACTTTTGACATAGGAAAAGAGCCTTTAATCACATTCTTTACCATGTGCAATCATAAAATAGTCTAAATTCTTCATTTTTTCAACATACATAGCTATTACCCTCGAACACTAAAACTTTTGAAATAGGAAAAGAGCCTTTAATTACATTTTTTACCATTTGCAATCATAAAATAGTCTAATATCTTCATTTTTCATTATACGTAGCTATTACCTTCGAAAACTAAAACTTTTGAAATAGGAAAAGAGCCTTTAATCAAATTTTTTACCATGTGCAATCATAAAAAAGTCTAATATCTTCATTTTGTCAACATACGTAGCTATTACCCTCGAAAAGTAAAACTTTTTAAATAGGAAAAGAGCCTTTAATCACATTCTTTACCATGTGCAATCATAAAATTGTCTAATATCTTCATTTTTTCAACATACGTAGCTATTACCCTCGAAAACTAAAACTTTTGAAATAGGAAAAGAGCCTTTAATCACATTCTTTACCATGTGCAATCATAAAATAGTCTAATATCTTCATTTGTTTCACAGACCTAGCTATTACCCTCGAAAACTAAAACTTTTGAAATAGGAAAAGAGCCTTTAATCACAGCCTTTACCATTTGCAATCATAAAATAGTCTAATATCTTCATTTTTTCAACATACGTAGCTATTACCCTCGAAAACTAAAACTTTTGACATAGGAAAAGAGACTTTAATCACATTCTTTACCATGTGCAATCATAAAATTGTCTAACATCTTCATTTTTTCCACAGACAAAGCTATTACCCTCGAAAACTAAAACTTTTGACATAGGAAAAGAGCCTTTAATCACATTCTTTACCATGTGCAATCATAAAATAGTCTAATATCTTCATTTGTTTCACAGACCTAGCTATTACCCTCGAAAACTAAAACTTTTGAAATAGGAAAAGAGCCTTTAATCACAGCCTTTACCATTTGCAATCATAAAATATTCTAATATCTTCATTTTTTCAACATACGTACCTATTACCCTCGAAAACTAAAACTTTTGACATAGGAAAAGAGCCTTTAATCACATTCTTTACCATGTGCAATCATAAAATTGTCTAATATCTTCATTTTTTCAACATACGTATCTATTACCCTCGAAAACTAAAACTTTTGAAATAGGAAAAGAGCCTTTAATCACATTCTTTACCATTTGCAATCATAAAATAGTCTAATATCTTCATTTTTTCAACATACGTAGCTATTACCCTCGAAAACTAAAACTTTTGAAATAGGAAAAGAGCCTTTAATCACATTCTTTACCATGTGCAATCATAAAATTGTCTAATATCTTCATTTTTTCCACAGACAAAGCTATTACCCTCGAAAACTAAAACTTTTGACATAGGAAAAGAGCCTTTAATCACATTCTTTACCATGTGCAATCATAAAATAGTCTAATATCTACATTTGTTTCACAGACCTAGCTATTACCCTCGAAAACTAAAACTTTTGAAACAGGAAAAGAGCCTTTAATCACAGCCTTTACCATTTGCAATCATAAAATAATCTAATATCTTCATTTTTTCAACATACATAGCTATTACCCTCGAAAACTAAAACTTTTGACATAGGAAAAGAGCCTTTAATCACATTCTTTACCGTTTGCAATCATAAAATAGTCTAATATCTTCATTTTTTCCACAGACATAGCTATTACCCTCGAAAACTAAAACTTTTGAAATAGGAAAAGAGCCTTTAATCACATTCTTTACCATTTGCAATCATAAAATAGTCTAATATCTTCATTTTTTCAACATACGTAGCTCTTACCCCCAAAACTAAAACTTTTGAAATAGGAAAAGAGCCTTTAATCACATTCTTTACCATTTGCTATCATAAAATAGTCTAATATCTTCATTTTTTCAGCATACGTAGCTATTACCCTCGAAAACTAAAACTTTTGACATAGGAAAAGAGCCTTTAATCACATTCTTTACCATGTGCAATCATAAAATTGTCTAATATCTTCATTTTTTCCACAGACAAAGCTATTACCCTCGAAAACTAAAACTTTTGACATAGGAAAAGAGCCTTTAATCACATTCTTTACCATGTGCAATCATAAAATAGTCTAATATCTTCATTTTTTCAACATACGTAGCTATTACCCTCGAACACTAAAACTTTTGAAATAGGAAAAGAGCCTTTAATTACATTTTTTACCATTTGCAATCATAAAATAGTCTAATATCTTCATTTTTCATTATACGTAGCTATTACCTTCGAAAACTAAAACTTTTGAAATAGGAAAAGAGCCTTTAATCAAATTTTTTACCATGTGCAATCATAAAAAAGTCTAATATCTTCATTTTGTCAACATACGTAGCTATTACCCTCGAAAACTAAAACTTTTTAAATAGGAAAAGAGCCTTTAATCACATTCTTTACCATGTGCAATCATAAAATTGTCTAATATCTTCATTTTTTCAACATACGTAGCTATTACCCTCGAAAACTAAAACTTTTGAAATAGGAATAGAGTCTTTAATCACATTCTTTACCATGTGCAATCATAAAATAGTCTAATATCTTCATTTTTTCAACATACGTAGCTATTGTCCCTCGAAAACTAAAACCTTTGAAATAGGAAAAGAGCCTTTAATCACATTCTTTACCATTTGCAATCATAAAATAGTCTAATATCTTCATTTTTTCAACATACGTAGCTATTACCCTCGAAAACTAAAACTTTTGAAATAGGAAAAGAGCCTTTAATCACATTCTTTACCATGTACAATCATAAAATAGTCTAATATCTTCATTTTTTCAACATACGTAGCTATTACCCTCGAAAACTAAAACTTTTGAAATAGGAAAAGAGCCTTTAATCACATTCTTTACCATGTGCAATCATAAAATTGTCTAATATCTTCATTTTTTCCACAGACAAAGCTATTACCCTCGAAAACTAAAACTTTTGACATAGGAAAAGAGCCTTTAATCACATTCTTTACCATGTGCAATCATAAAATAGTCTAATATCTTCATTTGTTTCACAGACCTAGCTATTACCCTCACAAACTAAAACTTTTGAAATAGGAAAAGAGCCTTTAATCACAGCCTTTACCATTTGCAATCATAAAATATTCTAATATCTTCATTTTTTCAACATACGTACCTATTACCCTCGAAAACTAAAACTTTTGACATAGGAAAAGAGCCTTTAATCAAATTCTTTACCATGTGCAATCATAAAATTGTCTAATATCTTCATTTTTTCAACATACGTAGCTATTACCCTCGAAAACTAAAACTTTTGAAATAGGAAAAGAGCCTTTAATCACATTCTTTACCATTTGCAATCATAAAATAGTCTAATATCTTCATTTTTTCAACATACGTAGCTATTACCCTCGAAAACTAAAACTTTTGAAATAGGAAAAGAGCCTTTAGTCACATTCTTTACCATGTGCAATCATAAAATTGTCTAATATCTTCATTTTTCCACAGACAAAGCTATCACCCTCGAAAACTAAAACTTTTGACATAGGAAAAGAGCCTTTAATCACATTCTTTACCATGTGCAATCATAAAATAGTCTAATATCTACATTTGTTTCACAGACCTAGCAATTACCCTCGAAAACTAAAACTTTTGAAATAGGAAAAGAGCCTGTAATCACAGCCTTTACCATTTGCAATCATAAAATAGTCTAATATCTTCATTTTTCAACATACGTAGCTATTACAATCGAGAACTAAAACTTTTGATATAGGAAAAGAGCCTTTAATCACATTCTTTACCATGTGCAACCATAAGATTGTCTAATATCTTCATTTTTTCAACATACGTAGCTATTACCCTCGAAAACTAAAACTTTTGAAATAGGAAAAGAGCCTTTAATCACATTCTTTACAATTTGCAATCATAAAATAGTCTAATATCTTCATTTTTTCAACATGCGTAGCTATTACCCTCGAAAACTAAAACTTTTGACATAGGAAAAGAGCCTTTAATCACACTCTTTACCATGTGCAATCATAAAATTGTGTAATATCTTCATTTTTCAACATACGTAGCTATTACCCTCGAAAACTAAAACTTTTGAAATAGGAAAAGAGCCTTTAATCACATTCTTTACCATTTGCAATCATAAAATAGTCTAATATCTTCATTTTTTCAACATACGTAGCTCTTACCCCCAAAACTAAAACTTTTGAAATAGGAAAAGAGCCTTTAATCACATTCTTTACCATGTGCAATCATAAAATAGTCTAATATCTTCATTTTTTCACATACGTAGCTATTACCCTCGAAAACTAAAACTTTTGAAATAGGAAAAGAGCCTTTAATCACATTCTTTACCATGTGCAATCATAAAATAGTCTAATATCTTCATTTTTTCAACATACGTAGCTATTACCCTCGAAAACTAAAACTTTTGACATAGGAAAAGAGCCTTTAATCACATTCTTTACCATGTGCAATCATAAAATAGTCTAATATCTTCATTTTTTCACAGACATAGCTATTACCCTCGAAAACTAAAACTTTTGAAATAGGAAAAGAGCCTTTAATCACATTCTTTACCATTTGCAATCATAAAATAGTCTAATATCTTCATTTTTTCAACATAGCTATTACCCTCGAAAACTAAAACTTTTGACATAGGAAAAGAGCCTTTAATCACATTCTTTACCATTTGCAATCATAAAATAGTCTAATATCTTCATTTTTTCAACATACGTAGCTATTACCCCGAAAACTAAAACTTTTGAAATAGGAAAAGAGCCTTTAATCACATTCTTTACCATTTGCAATCATAAAATAGTCTAATATCTTCATTTTTTCAACATACGTAGCTATTACCCTCGAAAACTAAAACTTTTGACATAGGAAAAGAGCCTTTAATCACATTCTTTACCATGTGCAATCATAAAATTGTCTAATATCTTCATTTTTTCAACAGACTAGCTATTACCCTCGAAAACTAAAACTTTTGAAATAGGAAAAGAGCCTTTAATCACATTCTTTACCATTGTGCAATCATAAAATAGTCTAATATCTTCATTTTTTCAACATACGTAGCTATTACCCTCGAAAACTAAAACTTTTGAAATAGGAAAAGAGCCTTTAATCACATTCTTTACCATGTGCAATCATAAAATAGTCTAATATCTTCATTTTTTCCACAGACATAGCTATTACCCTCGAAAACTAAAACTTTTGACATAGGAAAAGAGCCTTTAATCACATTCTTTACCATGTGCAATCATAAATAGTCTAATATCTTCATTTTTTCACAGACTAGCTATTACCCTCGAAAACTAAAACTTTTGAAATAGGAAAAGAGCCTTTAATCACATTCTTTACCATTTGCAATCATAAAATAGTCTAATATCTTCATTTTTTCAATATACGTAGCTATTACCCTCGAAAACTAAAACTTTTGACATAGGAAAAGAGCCTTTAATCACATTCTTTACCATTTGCAATCATAAAATAGTCTAATATCTTCATTTTTTCCACAGACATAGCTATTACCCTCGAAAACTAAAACTTTTGAAATAGGAAAAGAGCCTTTAATCACATTCTTTACCATTTGCAATCATAAAATAGTCTAATATCTTCATTTTTTCAACATACGTAGCTATTACCCTCGAAAACTAAAACTTTTGAAATAGGAAAAGAGCCTTTAATCACATTCTTTACCATGTGCAATCATAAAATAGTCTAATATCTTCATTTTTTCCACAGACATAGCTATTACCCTCGAAAACTAAAACTTTTGAAATAGGAAAAGAGCCTTTAATCACATTCTTTACCATTTGTGCAATCATAAAATAGTCTAATATCTTCATTTTTTCAAATATGTAGCTATTACCCTCGAAAACTAAAACTTTTGACATAGGAAAAGAGCCTTTAATCACATTCTTTACCATTTGCAATCATAAAATAGTCTAATATCTTCATTTTTTCAACATACGTAGCTATTACCCTCGAAAACTAAAACTTTTGACATAGGAAAAGAGCCTTTAATCACATTCTTTACCATGTGCAATCATAAAATAGTCTAATATCTTCATTTTTTCAACATACGTAGCTATTACCCTCGAAAACTAAAACTTTTGACATAGGAAAAGAGCCTTTAATCACATTTTTTACCATTTGCAATCATAAAATAGTCTAATATCTTCATTTTTTCAACATACGTAGCTATTACCCTCGAAAACTAAAACTTTTGAAATAGGAAAAGAGCCTTTAATCACATTCTTTACCATGTGCAATAATAAAATGTCTAATATCTTCATTTTTTCAACATACGTAGCTATTACCCTCGAAAACTAAAACTTTTGAAATAGGAAAAGAGCCTTTAATCACATTCTTTACCATTGCAATCATAAAATAGTCTAATATCTTCATTTTTTCAACATACGTAGCTATTACCCTCGAAAACTAAAACTTTTGAAATAGGAAAAGAGCCTTTAATCACATTCTTTACCGTGTGCAATCATAAAATTGTCTAATATCTTCATTTTTTCAACATACGTAGCTATTACCCTCGAAAACTAAAACTTTTGAAATAGGAAAAGAGCCTTTAATCACATTCTTTACCATTTGCAATCATAAAATAGTCTAATATCTTCATTTTTTCAACATACGTAGCTATTACCCTCGAAACTAAAACTTTTGACATAGGAAAAGAGCCTTTAATCATATTCTTTACCATGTGCAATCATAAAATAGTCTAATATCTTCATTTTTTTAACATACGTAGCTATTACCTCTCGAAAACTAAAACTTTTGAAATAGGAAAAGAGCCTTTAATCACATTTTTACCATTGTGCAATCATAAAATAGTCTAATATCTTCATTTTTTTAACATACGTAGCTATTACCCTCGAAAACTAAAACTTTTGAGATAGGAAAAGAGCCTTTAATCACATTCTTTACCATGTGCAATCATAAAATTAACTGATATCTTCATTTTTTCAACATACGTAGCTATTACCCTCGAAAACTAAAACTTTTGACATAGGAAAAGAGCCTTTAATCACATTCTTTACCATGTGCAATCATAAAATGTCTAATATCTTCATTTTTTCAAGATACGTAGCTATTACCCTCGAAAACTAAAACTTTTGACATAGGAAAAGAGCCTTTAATCACACTCTTTACCATGTGCAATCATAAAATAGTCTAATATCTTCATTTTTTCCACAGATATAGCTATTACCCTCGAAAACTAAAACTTTTGAAATAGGAAAAGAGCCTTTAATCACATTCCTTACCATTTGCGATCATAAAATAGTCTAATATCTTCATTTTTTCAACATACGTAGCTATTACCCTCGAAAACTAAAACTTTTGACATAGGAAAAGAGCCTTTAATCACATTCTTTACCATGTGCAATCATAAAATAGTCTAATATCTTCATTTTTTCAACATACGTAGCTATTACCCTCGAAAACTAAAACTTTTGAAATAGGAAAAGAGCCTTTAATCACATTCTTTATTATGTGCAATCATAAAATTGTCTAATATCTTCATTTTTTCCACAGACAAAGCTATTACCCTCGAAAACTAAAACTTTTGACATAGGAAAAGAGCCTTTAATCACATTCTTTACCATATTGCAATCATAAAATAGTCTAATATTTTCATTTTTTCACAGACCTAGCTATTACCCTCGAAAACTAAAACTTTTGACATAGGAAAAGAGCCTTTAATCACATTCTTTACCATTTGCAATCATAAAATAGTCTAATATCTCCATTTTTTCAACATATGTAGCTATTACCCTCGAAAACTAAAACTTTTGACATAGGAAAAGAGCCTTTAATCACATTCTTTACCATTTGCAATCATAAAATAGTCTAATATCTTCATTTTTTCAACATACGTAGCTATTACCCTCGAAAACTAAAACTTTTGACATAGGAAAAGAGCCTTTAATCACATTCTTTACCATTTGCAATCATAAAATAGTCTAATATCTTCATTTTTTCAACATACGTATCTATTACCCTCGAAAACTAAAACTTTTGACATAGGAAAAGAGCCTTTAAGCACAGTCTTTACCATGTGCAATCATAAAATTGTCTAATATCTTCATTTTTTCAACATACGTAGCTATTACCCTCGAAAACTAAAACTTTTGACATAGGAAAGGAGCCTTTAATCACATTCTTTACCATATGCAATCATAAAATAGTCTAATATCTTCATTTTTTCCACAGACATAGCTATTACCCTTGAAAACTAAAACTTTTGAAACAGGAAAAGAGCCTTTAATCACATTCTTTACCATTTGCAATCATAAAATAGTCTAATATCTTCGTTTTTTCAACATACTTAGCTACTACCCTCGAAAACTAAAAGTTTTGACATAGGAAAAGAGCCTTTAATCACATTCTTTACCATTTGCAATCATAAAATAGTCTAATATCTTCATTTTTTCAACATACGTAGCTATTACCCTCGAAAACTAAAACTTTTGACATAGGAAAAGAGCAGTAGTATAGGCCCTAACAGTTACTGCGACAAGGATAGGAAATTCAATCCCCGCCCCCTCCCCAGCCCAATCCTCCAATCACCAGTCTTCTAGATGCAAGTGACGCAACATTGCCATGTCGCAAAGGTAGGTATTTACGAACCTGTATAGGCCCTAACAGTTACTGCGACAAGGATAGGAAATTCAAGCCCGCCCCCTCCCCAGCCCAATCCTCCAATCAACTGTCTTCTAGAAGCAAGTGACGCAACATTGCGATGTCGCAAAGGTAGGTATTTACGAACCTGGTGGTTATTACACAATATAGTCTAGGCTAGTAAATTTTATGCTAGAAAAAATATTTCTAAGAGTAGGTCTAGGTTTTTCCTAGCTTCCAATATGGCATAGGTATTTAGGAGGTATAATTAAGCCTATACTATATGATCCTCCATTCTCTACCCTTTTTGCCCACATTACTCTTAATTTTTATGCCTTATTCGCGTATTCCTAATTAAAGACATGGAAAAATTACGTGTGACAAGATACAATTTTAAACTAAACTAGATTCTCCGCAGATAGCGGACGATCCCGGCAATCGTTCATACGTTTGTTTCAACACAGCTAGCGGTGAAAAGATTGCAACCAAAACGTTGTTCATACGTTGGATTTATTGTGAAATGTGGACTTGCAACAATTTTGTATTAGACTGTGAATACAAACACACAACTATGGATAGACTTTATTCAAAAGAGGTAAGTTTTTTTTTTACATTATATTTTCTAGTATAGGTAGGTTTTAGAAAATTAGACTGTACTTCAACTAGTACCTGTAGTTAAAGACATGCAAAGTCTGAATAGAGAAATCTACCTAGGCTAGATACAATTTGGACTATATTTTCTAGATTGGACTTGCATATCCAACTTTTCATATCGGACTTGGGTTTGATCCTCCACCAGAAAAGTACGTAGAAGGTCCAGTTTTCAACCACTTATGTTTATACTTTGTTGTCTCAAATGTCTAACTTTCTATAAACACATTTTTCACTTTAAAACTTTTATTGAACAAAGCTGATCCATACAAAAATTTAATAAGAAAGCGATACTTGTTCACAATGCTTATCAATACAGAACGGAGACAATGCTTTAAAATCAACATTAAAGAATTTCACAATAATATTCTCACTTAAAAAATCATTCCACAACGAATTAGGTGTAAAAATATTAACAATACTTTGAAATGAATAACGACGTAAGCGTAAAAGAATAAACACTAATACATGAAAGTCCACAAGCCATAGTCATTGTATTTTGAATTTTTCTTCGATTCTGAGTCACTATTTCAAATCTGTCTACAAATTGTCCAATTTTTTTCCATTCAGAATAATTTCTTCCGTAGGTGTCAAAAACCTCAATCGTCTTCCGGGACATCACTAGTAAACCAATCCAATGACCAAAAAGCAGCCTAGATGGACTGGTATTCACCACGATGATTGTCGGGAAGCTGGTAAATGTAAGACGATCAAGAAAGTCGGAAGGTAAGCAGAAACTTTTGTATTGTTTAGCAACAATGTCCTTTTTTAAAACATCTAGCACTTGATTCGTATTCATGGTGCAATCGGGAGAAATACAGCTCCTGATTTGTCAATTTCCAAAAATGTCTCTTGAAATCCGATAATTATAAGGCTAACAGACGCATCTGTAGCTTGTGAAAAAGTGAGATCTAATCGAAGTGTTCCGTCTTTAATAAGAGATAGATCTGGAGTTCCAGAAATATCCAAGCATATAAGGGAAGAATCACGTATCCATTTATCATAGGATAGTCCATTTTCAAAAGTTGTTTCGTCTCCTCCCAAAGTTCGCATGCTCATTTCATAAAGAAGTCTATAACTCTGATCAGAAAAGTTTAGTGAATAAATTGGCTGTCCATTCACTTTAAGATGCAGAGAAGATAGATGAAAAAGCTCAAATTTAAACGGGCTTGATTCGTAGCTTCCCAGCTGATTCGACGTTTTTACAAGGCCAAGAATAACTTTTGAAGGGAGATGTCCATATGTCGTCAATGAACTTTCAGCAAAAGAGAGACTTCCAGTTGGAATAATTCTAGCTGTAGGCATCAGTTTTGGAATCATCATTTTCAGATTACTTCCGCTTGCTTTGATCTTTTCTACTGCCAACGCTAGCGAGGATACAATTTTTACTTTTCGGATATGTAAAACTGCTTCACTTATTGTAAGTTTAACATCAGGAGCGGCTTTTTCGAGTTTTCGAAAAACGAATCTAGGCAATGATGGGGAAAACTTTATGTCAATTTTTAATCCAGGTGGTATAAACTGATTTAGTTGGAAGAAATCGTGCGATGGTCGCGCAGCAAGGTGTAAAGTTTCAGTGGCGAGTACCGCCAATTTAGGATCCAAAGTACCATCTTCTTTTGTGTAAAACCATAGTTTGAACCACGCGATTTTTTTGTACTGTCTGGCGTTAATAATGTATACGATGCGAATGAAGTGTAGGCACTTAAGGAATTACCACTCGATACAAGCGTATCATTGACAAATACTTGAATGTTTTGGAATAAAGTATTCATAATGCCCCCATCATCGTATGAAACATTGTCGCTATCGGTTACAAGATTTCCATCTGATTTAAAAACTTTGACTTTTAACTCTAAAATACTGTTTCGCATATCAGAATAATAGTTTTCATTGCTTGAAAAGCGAAAGTGAATAGGTGAGCCATCTGATAAAGGGACTACTGGGTAGATTGGATCAAAATATGCAGACTTGACAGATACATCAACATTTGGGCTTTGAAAATAGCTGATGGCTGAACTAACTGAGGGCACACTGTCTTCGGTTGGAAGGAAACTCATTTTTCGCCAAAAAAATCTGCTTTTGAGCGCTTAATTTTCCGGATAGGTCTTGCTTTCACCTTGGATCGATGCAAACTGATCAATTTCCGTTTTCGTGGTCTACTTATACCACTTCCACGTTGTTTCATACTTTCCGTAATGTCACGTACTTTATTTTGTATATTTCTTTTCAAAGATGAACCAAAATCTTGTCCTTTTTCAAAGTCAGTGATTGTATTGCCAACAATATCAGACGCCACAGGAACAACAAATTTTCTTAAAAGAGGTATGGCAAATCGCATCATTTTTCCAAAAAATTGGCTAAAGGCACCATATCCAACCATAGGTGCAGCTTTTCCTTGATAGTAATCCATTCCACCTCCATTTTGTATTGTTTTCACAAAACAGTCTACAGAGGGACAAATAAATTGTCTACGGCTATTTATCTTTTCTAAATTCGACTGTTAGCGAGATTAGTCCTCTATTAATGGGTATGATGTTATTCTTTTCAGTTCTAAAACTAAAATGAACAATTTCAATGTTTTGTCTACTTATATCTAAATAAATAAGTGGCTGGAACGAATAGCTAATCACTTCCTCGTTTGTCGTTTTTCTCGGGAGAATTCTTAGGATGGGAGCAGATTTATTTCCAATACGTGAACGCTGAACAATGTCCGTGTACACAAAGATTGAATTCCACTGGTAATAAAGTCCTGGGACTAATGGTCCTTCAATGCCATAAGTCTGGTGAAAATTATTATCCGGTTCTGGCTCAATAATGTTTTCTTTGTATCCAAGAACTTCTCGCAAACCATCACTAAGATAGCAGGATTCGCCGACTTTTAGTCCCAGTATATAGACTCGATCATATAGTTTATTGTAGTGAAAATTAACCGAGTCTTTGCCGGTATAAACCAAATTATTCATGTCTTTGATAATCTCCGGAATTGTATTGTACCGCTTATTCTTTGGAAGCGTTATTTTAGTGCCTAAACGTTTGCTTGGGTCTTTGCTATCACCAACAAATCGAAACAATTTGAAAAAATAGTCTTGATCTTGTCTCAAAGAATCGAAAGAGTTGGTTAAATGGAGGGATACCAAGGCCATTTTCCATCCTGATCCTTGAAGCACAATCGGGGGGTTAAGCTTTGTCAGGAAATCTGCAATCTTGTTTGTTTGATCATAAACAGGGTCTGGGACGTCCGAACTAAATGAAACATAGAAGGATTCAATCGACATTTCTAGCTTGATCTGCGTTTATCCAAGTGTTGAAAGAGATGGGGTATCCTAGCCAACTGACAAGCAACTGTTTAACTCCACGATATGTTCGCCGTTTAAGTACTTTATCTATAACGTATTCATCGGGCTCTTGAACTTTTTGTAGTTCACTCTGATAAAAACATCCGAGAACAGGCTCATCTGACAAATCCACTAATTTAAATGTGACTGGATCTGTGGATTGAACACTAGCAATTCGAAAAATTTCTTTGCTAAAATTAAACTGTCCTTTCTCAAAGATTCCTTTACCACGTAAGATTCTAACACTTTGTCCAACTTGTAATTGATTCCTAAGCCTTTTCTGCTTGCTTTCACTTTTTCCATACATAAAATCAGAAATATAAGGTGTATTTTGTAAGTTTACTTGATTCGGTGCTAAATTTCCAAGGCTACGATGCGGTGAATCATTATACTGAGAAACAATTAAGTCAAGTCTTGGTACAAAAGAAAATGTATTAAAATGAGTACAAAATGCACTTAGATGAGAACGAAGTGTACGTTTGCTTCTTTCAACTATTGTAGCTTTCAGATGACTATGGGTATGATAGAGTTCAATTTGATACTTTTCAAGAGTCTTTTTCACACTTGGATTCAAAAATTCTTTTCCTCTATCGACGTGAATCTTTTTAAATGTCTGTTCAGAAAACACTTGCTCCAATTGTTTTGCAACTTCACTTCCATGCTTACTTTTCAGTGGCTTTACAAAAAGTCTGCGTGAAAAAACATCAATAATGACCAGTAAAAACTTGTACGGTGCATTATGCTTGGCATAAGATCCATCCAAACTCATTAAATCTGCTTGAGCAATCTCAAAGGGGTAGAGTGCTATAGTTTTTCTAAAATGTTTCGGTCTAACAGCTCTCCTATGCAAAGTATAGGACTCTTGCTTCTCCAAAAACTTTTGAGCTTCTTGTTGAGATGTATTTGCAGCCAATGCAAGACGGCGTGGTGAGGAAAGAGCACCAAACTTGCCAATATTTTCATAAACTTGCTTTAAATTTTTTGCCATTTGCTTAGTAATGAAATCTGTGTTGGGCTTTTTGATGGTCGTCGATAATGACTTCTAAGAGTACCAGTCTTGAATCGTTGTCTCGATTTGATTGGTGACTGGCTTGGTGACTCGAGAACTGTAGAGTTGACACTTGCAAAAGATCCGTCACTTTCAGTGACTTGTTCTGAACTGATTCTTCTTAAATTTTGTACGTCTTTTAAAATGCCTTTATTTATGATTAGACTGAGAGGGATATTGCTGTCAGCTAAAAAGTTTATAATGTTTGAATCAATAGCATATCGTGACTTCCTATTCGAAATCAGGTCCGTTAATAAATCTGTTGCATTATAGAGCTTATCGTGAATTTTTATATTGTTAAATCCACGTTCAATTTCAAATCCATCCAGTTCATGCAAGTTATGATATAATAATTTTGCAGACTGTCGGTAGGATACAGGGAACTTTTCAAAAAGACCTTCATACTCTTGTGTGCTCGCCTGTGGTGAAAAAGGTTCCGCCACATCCGGACCGTGATTTTGATTTACCGGCGCAGCGCACGGGCCCAGATTCTGATTTACCGCGGTTGGGTCCCGTCGTGATACTAGCGGTCCGCTGGGTTGCGGTTCTGAGGGTAGGCTAGGTTTTGAAACAACATCCACTTTAATTGGTTTTGTCATATCACTTCGATACTTTTGAAGGCGAGACATTGCAGATTGAAATAAAAGTAATTTTTCAGAATCAGATATGGAATCGTTATTCAAGAAATCAGCCATCTCATATTCAAAGCGCTGCCTTGGCTGAATAGCTGTCTCCAGTGGAATGAGCTTGTACGGTCGAACTGCTGCCATTTCTGGTAAGTAGAGATCCAATTAAACTTCCAATAATTGGTAATAATACACCAAAAAAGCCACTTCCTTGTTGCACTAATTTCGAGCGCTTCTGTTTAATATTCTTCTTTTTAACTGATAAATCACGGATAATTTTACGATGTTGACAGCACCGTTTCTTTTGACATAATGGCATCGAAATGTTTGAATTGGTGATATTTAAACAAAGTTCTGCAAATGCTTTCACAATATCCTTGTCCAAATTTTGTAATAAAGCACGTCTTAGCTTGGGTTTAGCTTTAGCTAAAACCTCTACAAAAGGATGAAGTTGCTTCATTCGTTCCATCTTCAAGACTAGTGTCACTTTTTCAATGCGTATGGTAGATATACTGTTGCTTCTTTTTCGAAAATGTTACTTGTTAGCATAAGATTTCTATCCTTGCTATTCAAATTTATAAATAAGTATCCAAAAGGTTTATCGGTTGCCATTTTATAGCTGTCCAATAAATAGCGAGAGTTTCCTGGGAACATTTGTTTCCCTAAAGCTGTAATAGAGGATTGATCTCGTGCTTGTCGAAATAATACAAATATATTTGTATTTAAGCTTATCGTTCGAATACTTTTTGTTTGTTGAAAAAGATTACGCAATACTATTATCACTGAAATGTTCATATGATGGGATTCGACTGTCCATAAATCCAACAGCTTTTCAGAGTACTTTTCCATGTGCGTTGCAAAGTCATCAAAAATCACTAAAGAATTTGACTTGAGGTTCTCAAGAATCTCAAAGTTCTGAATAAAATGGACATATGGCATTTCTTCTTTTATTTTACCATACATTGTCTGCCATATTCGATAACAATAGTAAATTTCTCTCGGAGGCTTTTCAAATAGTTTTTCGTTTTCTTTAATTAATTTAGATATGAAAACACTTTTCCCCGACATCGATGGGCCAGCAATAATCATCCGAAATGGTGTTTCAATTTTAAACATGTTGACTGATTGCTTTTCTTCTTTAAACTGACACTTTTCAAGATTATCCACTCCTCTTTTAGATTATCTATATCCAGTTCTTTGAAGAGAAAAAAAAAGTGTTGGTTGTAAATGTCTTTTAGAAAGTTCTTGCAGTCTTCACAACAATGGATTAAAAGATTGTTCCGTTTTTGAATAATTGCTCGAATTTCTTGAGGTTGTGTTTCTTTTTTATCAATATAGTATAACACTGTGTTCTGTAAACAGTCACTGATTGCATCTTCAAAGTCACATATCCCGCTATGGCTACTATAGCCTGCTAATTTTGCATCCAACGTTAAAACGTCCAAAATTGTTGTTTTGCTGCATTTACATTCTCTTCCGTTTTCTAAGAGCCTTATCTGTAGCTCAGGTAAAGAATTGCATGAAATACACACTCGACTATTTAAAATGTTCCAATTGTTATAGTCCATAAATGTTTTACACTTGCATTTATATCTTACTATAAACTTCTGACATGGGATTTCTAAACACTCACAAAGAAAACTAACTGTAGTATACATATTTTCACTAGCACTTTCTATACAATACTAAATTTGTTTTTGAAAATGTCAATCATATCTGAGATCACTTCATTTCTTCAATTTTGTAATGTCCAAGAGGAAGGGTAGTGATCCCATCATCAAAAATATATACTTTGTCCGAAAAACCAGAGATGGCAGTACGGACAACTTCCATTGTATATAATTTCAACTTGAGAGATCTTATGGCGTTTGTTGTAGTTCTAATGACCCTTCCTTCAAAAACAGCTTCTTTAAATCTTTCCGCCGTTAGATATTTCTTCATCAGATGTTTTGATGTTCCTTTGGCAGCCTTCTTTAATTTCTCGTTCTGCGTTACAACACAATAGCATTTAGGCGAAGCGGCGATTAATTCTATGAATGTATCGCTTCCTAGTTCGTTTTTAAGCCTGCCAAATTCATTCTTCTTCTGGCTATTTACCAGATGGGGATATTTGATGGGGTCCCAATTGGAAAAGTCTATGATAGGTCGGAGGGTTGGGGATGTCAAATCGCCGACTAAATCCTTTGTAAATATCTTAATAAAGACTGAGTCGGTATCTGAGTAAGCTAAATAAATTCTACCAGAAAGAGGCCCACCATAATATGGAACTAAATTGTCCCAAAATGTCTCAGCCATAATTTTCTTGGATATAGATAAGATGGCTGCACCAGCTGCAATATTTTTGTTCAGGAGGGCATGTCTCTTTTTTCTGAATATCAGCGCAAGATTCTCATTAACTATTGAGAAAGAAGATATATTACAGTCTCCAACCAGACGTCTTGTAGTTTTCAGATCTGTTGTAACTATACACGACGTCCTTTTTCGTACTTGCTCTACAGATTTCCCAAAAATAGTGTTGTTAAATAGCTTATAGAGCTCACTCTTCGTTTTAGATTTTGTTTGTGATCTTCTTTCCATAAAATGGTCAATATACGGTTTCATAAAAAATTCCTGTTTGAACTGAATTACGTTATGGATATGATCTAGACGAAAATGATGATTGAGTATAAATTTCAAGTATGTATGGTGTAGGGTAATTTCCTTTTTGTAGCCAAAAGATGCGAGCAATTTATTTGTTGACGTCCATGGGATCTTGTCTTCCTTTATGCGTTTTTGGTTGTATGGGGATAAATCTTCAAAACGGATTTTCTGTCTGGAAATAGGGTGTGGCATCATTTGATAATAGTCGTGGAATTCTCGTGGAATTTCTCCACTAACTGTCACAAAATAGCCATACTCTCCATTCTCTTTTATAGTAGAAAAGTCGGGGTAATCCTGAGATTCTAAAATTTTATAGTCACCAATGGGCATTTTTCATGGGCAAATTCATCCATATAACTATACGGGAACACACCCTTTTGTGTAAGTAGATTGTATTGATGATCATTTAAAAATTTCTGTCGTAGGATTTGGAAAGACTGTGGATCTTCAGGCTTTTGTACAGCAATCAAATTCTCCAAGGATTTTGGCAGGAATGCAAAAGTGTCAAAGAAGAGAATTGAATAGCGGCGTTCTTGGTTATTTTCAAGGCTCCGGGACCAGCTAATTTTTAAGGTGAGAAATTTTTCGCTTGATCTAGCCAATGGTTCGTACTGTAAATTAAAACCTTCAATTTGTGAAAGGGCTTCCAAAACATGTTTTATGTCATAACCTAAATTATGGAACCCAACCGGAATATACCGCTTATGTCTTAAGACGGTGTTACATGTCGAGTGAGCTAGACATTCAAAATTCGGTCCTTTAATATGATGGCAGTGGTGTCTGAATGTTCTATCTCCTTTTTTTTTCGGTTTTTCGATCAGGGGTTTTTCACATATACAACAATTAGTCTCTTGAAATTTATGACTATCTTTTTCAGTAATTATCATCTCGTGACAAGTATCATATATTTCGTCTAAGCAGTTTTGTGCGTCTTGAATGAGTAATATCATGCCGTCAATGTGGCAATTTGGACCATAGGTTTCTCGGTATTTTTCAAGTTTTTTACCGTATTTGACGACGGCATGTGCGTACGCTGCTGGCCGGTGCTCTGAAATTATTCCTTTTCGAATAGGTTCGTCAACTTTTTTGATGATCGACTCGAAATCTGCAAAAATTCTATATTGAAATGGCATTTTATTGTACAAATCATTAAATTCAATTATTGCTTTTTCGCCCTTTGGCATAGATACTGTTTGTAAACCGTGAGGAGAGCAGGCTTCGATATGTTGGTTTAATTTATCTTCAGTCCTTGATGGTGACAGGCAGTATGGGCAATAGAATCGCGCTGTTTTTCCTGAAGATAGTAAACAACTTAGATTTACGATAGGCCAAAAATGTGCGTAGTCTGCATTATCTGACTCTCCGTACAGTAAATAGGCATAATATTTTACATTAGAGTTAGATGGAGCACGAATTGGACAAATTGCTTTCTCTAATTCATTATAATGTAATACGCATATCCCTACTGAGGCGGAGGCGTTTTCTTGCTCCCATTTTGAGATATCGCTAATTTTGATTGGCCATTTTCCCTCAAAACAATTGAATGTAACGGTTGGAAAAATACCGGGTTCTCCATGACTTCCTTCTAGCCCATTCCTATTTAACTCTAGTAAATTAGACTGACTAGAATTGTATTTTAAAACTTGATGTCCCGCTGCCAAGACCGACCATTTGAAACATTGTAATCCTTGGTCGAACCGCATTTGTAAAATTCCTTTTTTGCTAGCAAGGGCTTGCGGAACTGGAGGACCGTTCCGGCCAGCGGGAATGGGAAAATCCCCGTCAAATTTCGCAATATGAATGTCGAGACTCCAGATTCCCGTAAGTGAAAATCCACTCCCATTTTCTGCATACTTTTCCGCCGATTCATTGATTCTTGTGATGCATTTGTCAATTTCTGTATCTATATCCCTGCCTCTATTAAAACGTTCCATGTACGAAAGCAAAGGGACAGTTCTATCCTCTTCATCTTCCCGGCTAAAAATTGCATTAACTGCCAGTTGAGCTCTTACGCTAGTACGTTCTTCTTCTTGAATTTGCCGTATTATTCCACCGATAGTTTGGCGCAAAACATTGACTAGTTCGCCAGATCTTTGGGTCTTAAAGGCGACATTGGATTTAAAGGTATGTGATCTCAAGTAATTGTGAAAGGCATGATCTTTCAATTCAAATTGAGCTCCTCCAAACTGATTAGAAGGACCCGGTTGATCTAAATCTACTTGTAAGAAGAGATCATCTTCGTTATCATTTAAAAAATTTTGGACTAGCGAGTCAACACTGGTTTGTGTGTCGCTACCATTCAATTCAAATTGAGCCCCTCCAAACTGATTAGAAGGACCCGGTTTATCTAAATCTACTTGTAAGAAGAGATCGTCGTCGTTAGAATCCAAAAAAGTTTGGACTAGCGAGTCAACACTGTTTTGTGTGTCACTACCATTAATTAAAACTCTTATCTTTTTCGCTGGTGGTTCTGAAAATCCAGAACCCTGACTACTTCCACTGTTTAAATTTTCACTTTCCATAATAAATCACTGAACACTTTCTTATCGTAAGCAAAACTGTAACTGATGCCGTAGTCTTTAACCCTCGCCTTTTATAGCTTTTGCTAAAGATTTGCGCAATATTGGGAAATCCCCCCTTTTCACAATTCTGATTGGAAAATCCAATGACCTATTGGAATGCTGAAATGTCAACACTTGCAAAACATGTCTAACCCTGCTTTCAATAACACCTTTGTTTACCGACTATCGGAATGTAGTTACCAAGATTGCCAAATAAAATGTAGTCCCCTTTTTCCGCAATACCTCTCTTAATTTCATCTCTACAAATTATAAATATTCTTTTTCTTTACAGGGTTCTCCTCCAGTATTCCTGAATTTCTCACAAGAAAACTATATTTATGTATATATTTTATTTAATTTGTATATTTTTTATTCTGTACAATAAATTTTTATATGTCTACTTCTTACTCCAGACTACTTATGCCATATTGGAAGCTAGGAAAAACCTAGACCTACTCTTGGAAATATTTTTTCTAGCATAAAATTTACTAGCCTAGACTATATTGTGTAATAACAACCAGGTTCGTAAATACCTACCTTTGCGACATCGCAATGTTGCGTCACTTGCATCTAGAAGACAGTTGATTGGAGGATTGGGCTGGGGAGGGGGCGGGCTTGAATTTCCTATCCTTGTCGCAGTAACTGTTAGGGCCTATACAGGTTCGTAAATACCTACCTTTGCGACATCGCAATGTTGCGTCACTTGCATGTAGAAGACTATTGATTGGAGGATTGGGCTGGGGAGGGGGCGGGGATTGAATTTCCTATCCTTGTCGCAGTAACTGTTAGGGCCTATACAGGTTCGTAAATACCTACCTTTGCGACATCGCAATGTTGCGTCACTTGCATCTAGAAGACAGCTGATTGGAGGATTGGGCTGGGGAAGGGGCTGGGCTTGAATTGCCTATCCTTGTCGCAGAAACTGTTAGGGCCTATACAGGTTCGTAAATACCTACCTTTGCGACATCGCAATGTTGCGTCACTTGCAACTAGAAGACTGTTGATTGGAGGATTGGGCTGGGGAGGGGCGGGGATTGAATTTCCTATCCTTGTCGCAGTAACTGTTAGGGCCTATACAGGTTCGTAAATACCTACCTTTGCGACATCGCAATGTTGTGTCACTTGCATCTAGAAGACTGTTGATTGGAGGACTGGGCTGGGGAGGGGGTGGGGATTGAATTTCCTATCCTTGTTGCAGTAACAGTTAGGGCCTATACTACTAAGAGCCTTTAATCACATTCTTTACCATTTGCAATCATAAAGTAGTCTAATATCTTCATTTTTTCAACATACGTAGCTATTACCCTCGAAAACTAGAACTTTTGAAATAGGAAAAGAGCCTTTAATCACATTCTTTACCATGTGCAATCAAAAAATAGTCTAATATCTTCATTTTTTCAACATACGTAGCTATTACCCTCGAAAGCTAAAACTTTTGACATAGAAAAAGAGCCTTTAATCACATTCTTTACCATGTGCAATCATAAAATAGTCTAATATCTTCATTTTTTTAACATACGTAGCTATTACTCTCGAAAACTAAAACTTTTGAAATAGGAAAAGAGTCTTAAATCACATTTTTTACCATTTGCAATCATAAAATAGTCTAATATCTTAATTTTTTCAACATATGTAGCTATTACTCTCGAAAACTAAAACTTTTGAGATAGGAAAAGAGCCTTTAATCACATTATTTACCATGTGCAATCATAAAATTAACTAATATCTTCATTTTTTCAACATACGTAGCTATTACCCTCGAAAACTAAAACTTTTGACATAGGAAAAGAGCCTTTAATCACATTCTTTACCATATGCAATCATAAAATTGTCTAATATCTTCATTTTTTCAACATACGTAGCTATTACCCTCGAAAACTAAAACTTTTGACATGGGAAAAGAGCCTTTAATCACATTCTTTACCATGTGCAATCATAAAATAGTCTAATATCTTCATTTTTTCCACAGACATAGCTATTACCCTCGAAAACTAAAACTTTTGAAATAGGAAAAGAGCCTTTAATCACATTCCTTACCATTTGCAATCATAAAATAGTCTAATATCTTCATTTTTTCAACATACGTAGCTATTACCCTCGAAAACTAAAACTTTTGACATAGGAAAAGAGCCTTTAATCACATTCTTTACCATGTGCAATCATAAAATAGTCTAATATCTTCATTTTTTCAACATACGTAGCTATTACCCTCGAAAGCTAAAACTTTTGACATAGGAAAAGAGCCTTTAATCACATTCTTTACCATGTGCAATCATAAAATAGTCTAATATCTTCATTTTTTTAACATACGTAGCTATTACTCTCGAAAACTAAAATTTTTGAAATAGGAAAAGAGCCTTAAATCACATTTTTTACCATTTGCAATCATAAAATAGTCTAATATCTTAATTTTTTCAACATACGTAGCTATTACTCTCGAAAACTAAAACTTTTGAGATAGGAAAAGAGCCTTTAATCACATTATTTACCATGTGCAATCATAAAATTAACTAATATCTTCATTTTTTCAACATACGTAGCTATTACCCTCGAAAACTAAAACTTTTGACATAGGAAAAGAGCCTTTAATCACATTCTTTACCATGTGCAATCATAAAATTGTCTAATATCTTCATTTTTTCAACATACGTAGCTATTACCCTCGAAAACTAAAACTTTTGACATAGGAAAAGAGCCTTTAATCACATTCTTTACCATGTGCAATCATAAAATAGTCTAATATCTTCATTTTTTCCACAGACATAGCTATTACCCTCGAAAACTAAAACTTTTGAAATAGGAAAAGAGCCTTTAATCACATTCCTTACCATTTGCAGTCATAAAATAGTCTAATATCTTCATTTTTTCAACATACGTAGCTATTACCCTCGAAAACTAAAACTTTTGACATAGGAAAAGAGCCTTTAATCACATTCTTTACCATGTGCAATCATAAAATAGTCTAATATCTTCATTTTTTCCACAGACATAGCTATTACCCTCAAAAACTAAAACTTTTGAAATAGGAAAAGAGCCTTTAATCACATTCTTTACCATTTGCAATCATAAAATAGTCTATTATCTTCATTTTTTCAACATACTTAGCTATTACCCTCGAAAACTAAAACTTTTGACATAGGAAAAGAGCCTTTAATCACATTCTTTACCATGTGCAATCATAAAATAGTCTAATATCTTCATTTTTTCAACATACGTAGCTATTACCCTCGAAAACTAAAACTTTTGACATAGGAAAAGAGCCTTTAATCACATTCTTTACCATTTGCAATCATAAAATAGTCTAATATCTTCATTTTTTCAACATACGTAGCTATTACCCTCGAAAACTAAAACTTTTGAAATAGGAAAAGAGCCTTTAATCACATTCTTTACCATTTGCAATCATAAAATTGTCTAATATCTTCATTTTTTCCACAGATAAAGCGATTACCCTCGAAAACTAAAACTTTTGAAATAGGAAAAGAGCCTTTAATCACATTCTTTACCATGTGCAATCATAAAATAGTCTAATATCTTCATTTTTTCAACACCCGTAGCTATTACCCTCGAAAACTAAAACTTTTGACATAGGAAAAGAGCCTTTAATCGCATTCTTTACCATGTGCAATAATAAAATAGTCTAATATCTTCATTTTTTCAACATACGTAGCTATTACCCTCGAAAACTAAAACTTTTGAAATAGGAAAAGAGCCTTTAATCACATTCTTTACCATGTGCAATCATAAAATTGTCTAATATCTTCATTTTTTCCACAGACAAAGCTATTACCCTCGAAAACTAAAACTTTTGAAATAGGAAAAGAGCCTTTAATCACATTCTTTACCATGTGCAATCATAAAATAGTCTAATATCTTCATTTTTTCCAACATACATAGCTATTACCCTCGAAAACTAAAACTTTTGGCATAGGAAAAGAGCCTTTAATAAATTCTTTACCATTTGCAATCATAAAATAGTCTAATATCTTCATTTTTTCAACATACGTAGCTATTACCCTCGAAAACTAAAACTTTTGACATAGGAAGAGCCTTTAATCACATTCTTTACCATTTGCAATCATAAAATAGTCTAATATCTTCATTTTTTCAACATACGTAGCTATTACCCTCGAAAACTAAAACTTTTGACATAGGAAAAGAGCCTTTAATCACATTCTTTACCATGTGCAATCATAAAATTGTCTAATATATTCATTTTTTCAACATACGTAGCTATTACCCTCGAAAACCAAAACTTTTGAAATAGGAAAAGAGCCTTTAATCACAGTCTTTACCATGTGCAATCATAAAATAGTCTAATATCTTCATTTTTTCCACAGACATAGCTATTACCCTCGAAAACTAAAACTTTTGAAATAGGAAAAGAGCCTTTAATCACATTCTTTACCATGTGCAATTATAAAATTGTCTAATATCTTCATTTTTTCAACATACGTAGCTATTACCCTCGAAAACTAAAACTTTTGACATAGGAAAAGAGCCTTTAATCACATTCCTTACCATTTGCAATCATAAAATAGTCTAATATCTTCATTTTTTCCACAGACATAGCTATTACCCTCGAAAACTAAAACTTTTGAAATAGGAAAAGAGCCTTTAATCACATTCCTTACCATTTGCAATCATAAAATAGTCTAATATCTTCATTTTTTCAACATACGTAGCTATTACCCTCGAAAACTAAAACTTTTGACATAGGAAAAGAGCCTTTAATCACATTCTTTACCATGTGCAATCATAAAATAGTCTAATATCTTCATTTTTTCAACATACCTAGCTATTACCCTCGAAAACTAAAACTTTTGAAATAGGAAAAGATCCTTTAATCACATTCTTTACCATGTGCAATCATAAAATTGTCTAATATCTTCATTTTTTCCACAGACAAAGCTATTACCCTCGAAAACTAAAACTTTTGACATAGGAAAAGAGCCTTTAATCACATTCTTTACCATGTGCAATCATAAAATAGTCTAATATCTTCATTTTTTTCACAGACCTAGCTATTACCCTCGAAAACTAAAACTTTTGACATAGGAAAAGAGCCTTTAATCACATTCTTTACCATGTGCAATCATAAAATTGTCTAATATCTTCATTTTTTCCACAGACATAGCTATTACCCTCGAAAACTAAAACTTTTGAAATAGGAAAAGAGCCTTTAATCACATTCTTTACCATTTGCAATCATAAAATAGTCTAATATCTTCATTTTTTCAACAAACGTAGCTATTACCCTCGAAAACTAAAACTTTTGAAATAGGAAAAGAGCCTTTAATCACATTCTTTACCATGTGCAATCATAAAATAGTCTAATATCTTCATTTTTTTTCACAGACCTAGCTATTACCCTCGAAAACTAAAACTTTTGACATAGGAAAAGAGCCTTTAATCACATTCTTTACCATGTGCAATCATAAAATTGTCTAATATCTTCATTTTTTCCACAGACAAAGCTATTACCCTCGAAAACTAGAACTTTTGACATAGGAAAAGAGCCTTTAATCACATTCTTTACCATGTGCAATCATAAAATAGTCTAATATCTTCATTTTTTCAACATACGTAGCTATTACCCTCGAAAACTAAAACTTTTGACATAGGAAAAGAGCCTTTAATCACATTCTTTACCATTTGCAATCATAAAATAGTCTAATATCTTCATTTTTTCAACATACGTAGCTATTACCCTCGAAAACTAAAACTTTTGAAATGGGAAAAGAGCCTTTAATCACATTCTTTATTTTTTCAACATACGTAGCTATTACCCTCGAAAACTAAAACTTTTGAAATGGGAAAAGAGCGTTTAATCACATTCTTTACCATTTGCAATCATAAAATAGTCTAATACCTTCATTTTTTCCACAGACATAGCTATTACCCTCGAAAACTAAAACTTTTGAAATAGGAAAAGAGCCTTTAATCACATTCTTTACTATTTACAATCATAAAATAGTCTAATATCTTCATTTTTTCAACAAACGTAGCTATTACCCTCGAA
>NW_027063489.1:0-34656 GCF_032884065.1 Artemia franciscana | reverse complement strand
AGGCTCTTTTCCTATTTCAAAAGTTTTAGTTTTCGAGGGTAATAGCTACGTATGTTGAAAAAATGAAGATATTAGACTATTTTATGATTGCACATGGTAAAGAATGTGATTAAAGGCTCTTTTCCTATTTCAAAAGTTTTAGTTTTCGAGGGTATAGCTACGTATGTTGAAAAAATGAAGATATTAGACTATTTTATGATTGCACATGGTAAAGAATGTGATTAAAGGCTCTTTTCCTATTTCCAAAGTTTTAGTTTTCGAGGGATATAGCTAGGTCTGTGAAAAAAAATGAAGATATTAGACTATTTTATGAATGCACATGGTAAAGAATGCGATTAAAGGTTCTTTTCCTATTTCAAAAGTTTTAGTTTTTGAGGGTAATAGCTACGTATGTTGAAAAAATGAAGATATTAGACTATTTATGATTGCAAATGGTAAAGAATGTGATTAAAGGCTCTTTTCCTATTTCAAAAGTTTTATTTTTCGAGGGTAACAGCTACGTATGTTGAAAAAATGAAGATATTAGACTATTTTATGATTGTACATGGTAAAGAATGTGATTAAAGGCTCTTTTCCTATGTCAAAAGTTTTAGTTTTCGAGGGTAATATCTACATATGTTGAAAAAATGAAGATATTAGACTATTTTATGATTGCAAATGGTAAAGAATGTGATTAAAGGCTCTTTTCCTATTTCAAAAGTTTTAGTTTTCGAGGGTAATAGCTACGTATGTTGAAAAAATGAAGATATTAGACTATTTTATGATTGCAAATGGTAAAGAATGTGATTAAAGGCTCTTTTCCTATGTCAAAAGTTTTAGTTTTCGAGGGTAATAGCTACGTATGTTGAAAAAATGAAGATATTAGACTATTTTAAGATTGTACATCGTAAAGAATGTGATTAAAGGCTCTTTTCCTATTTCAAAAGTTTTAGTTTTCGAGGGTAATAGCTACGTATGTTGAAAAAATGAAGATATTAGACTATTTTATGATTGCAAATTGTAAAGAATGCGATTAAAGGCTCTTTTCCTATGTCAAAAGTTTTAGTTTTCGAGGGTAATAGCTACGTATGTTGAAAAAATGAAGATATTAGACTATTTTATGATTGCAAATGGTAAAGAATGTGATTAAAGGCTCTTTTCCTATTTCAAAAGTTTTAGTTTTCGAGGGTAATAGCTACGTATGTTGAAAAAATGAAGATATTAGACTATTTTATGATTGCACATGGTAAAGAATGTGATTAAAGGCTCTTTTCCTATTTCCAAAGTTTTAGTTTTCGAGGGTAATAGCTACGTATGTTGAAAAATGAAGATGTTAGACCTATTTTATGATTGCACATGGTAAAGAATGTGATTAAAGGCTCTTTTCTATTTCAAAAGTTTTAGTTTTCGAGGGAAATAGCTAAGTATGTTGAAAAAATGAGATATTAGACAATTTTATGATTGCACATGGTAAAGAATGTGATTAAAGGCTCTTTTCCTATGTCAAAAGTTTTAGTTTTCGAGGGTAATAGCTACGTATGTTGCAAAAATGAAGATATTAGACTATTTTATGATTGCAAATGGTAAAGAAAGTGATTAAAGGCTCTTTTTCTATTTCAAATGTTTTAGTTTTCGTGGGTAATAGCTATGTCTGTGGAAAAAATGAAGATATTAGACTATTTTATGATTGCAAATGGTAAAGAATGTGATTAAAGGCTCTTTTCCTATTTCAAAAGTTTTAGTTTTCGCGGGTAATAGCTACGTATGTTGAAAAAATGAAGATATTAGACTATTTTATGATTGCAAATGGTAAAGAATGTGATTAAAGGCTCTTTTCCATGTCAAAAGTTTTAGTTTTCGAGGGTAATAGCTACGTATGTTGAAAAAATGAAGATATTAAACTATTTTATGATTGCACATGGTAAAAAATGTGATTAAAGGCTCTTTTCCTGTGTCAAAAGTTTTAATTTTCGAGGGTAATAGCTAAGTATGTTGAAAAAATGAAGATATTAGACTATTTTATGATTGCAAATGGTAAAGAATGTGATTAAAGGCTCTTTTCCTATGTCAAAAGTTTTAGTTTTCGAGGGTAATAGCTATTTCTGTGGAAAAAATGAAGATATTAGACTATTTTATGATTGCACATGGTAAAGAATGTGATTAAAGGCTCTTTTCCTATTTCAAAAGTTTTAGTTTTCGAGGGTAATAGCTACGTATGTTGAAAAAAGGAAGATATTAGACTATTTTATGATTGCAAATGGTAAAGAATGTGATTAAAGGCTCTTTTCCTATTTCAAAAGTTTTAGTTTTCGAGGGTAATAGCTACGTATGTTGAAAAAATGAAGATATTAGACAATTTTATGATTGCAAATTGTAAAGAATGTGATTAAAGGCTCTTTTCCTATTTCAAAATTTTAGTTTTCGAGGGTAATAGCTACGTATGTTGAAAAAATGAAGATATTAGACTATTTTATGATTGCAAATGGTAAAGATGTGATTAAAGGCTCTTTTCTTATTTCAAAAGTTTTAGTTTCGAGGGTAATAGCTACGTATGTTGAAAAAAGGAAGATATTAGACTATTTTAAGATTGCACATGGTAAAGAATGTGATTAAAGGCTCTTTTCCTATTTCAAAAGTTTTAGTTTTCGAGGGTAATTGCTACGTATGTTGGAAAAATGAAGATATTAGACTATTTTATGATTGCACATGGTAAAGAATGCGATTAAAGGCTCTTTTCCTATTTCAAAAGTTTTAGTTTTCGAGGGTAATAACTACGTATGTTGAAAAAATGAAGATATTAGACTATTTTATGATTGCAAATGGTAAAGAATGTGATTAAAGGCTCTTTTCCTATTTCAAAAGTTTTAGTTCTCGAGGGTAATAGCTAGGTCTGTGAAAAAAATGAAGATATTAGACTATTTTATGATTGCACATGGTAAAGAATGCGAAAAAGGCTCTTTTCCTATTTCAAAAGTTTTAGTTTTCGAGGGTAATAGTTACGTATGTTGAAAAAATGAAGATATTAGACTATTTTATGATTGCAAATGGTAAAGAATGTGATTAAAGGCTCTTTTCCTATTTCAAAAGTTTTATTTTTCGAGGGTAACAGCTACGTATGTTGAAAAATGAAGATATTAGACTCTTTTATGATTGCACATGGTAAAGAATGTGATTAAAGGCTCTTTTCCTATGTCAAAAGTTTAGTTTTCGAGGGTAATATCTACGTATGTTGAAAAAATGAAGATATTAGACTATTTTATGATTGCAAATGGTAAAGAATGTGATTAAAGGCTCTTTTCCTATTTCAAAAGTTTTAGTTTTCGAGGGTAATAGCTACGTATGTTGAAAAAATGAAGATATTAGACTATTTTATGATTGCAAATGGTAAAGAATATGATTATAGGCTCTTTTCCTATGTCAAAAGTTTTAGTTTTCGAGGGTAATAGCTACGTATGTTGAAAAAATGAAGATATTAGACTATTTTAAGATTGTACATCGTAAAGAATGTGATTAAAGGCTCTTTTCCTATTTCAAAAGTTTTAGTTTTCGAGGGTAATAGCTACGTATGTTGAAAAAAATGAAGATATTAGACTATTTTATGATTGCAAATTGTAAAGAATGCGATTAAAGGCTCTTTTCCTATGTCAAAAGTTTTAGTTTTCGAGGCTAATAGCTACGTATGTTGAAAAAATGAAGATATTAGACTATTTTATGATTGCAAATGGTAAAGTATGTGATTAAAGGCTCTTTTCCTATTTCAAAAGTTTTAGTTTTCGAGGGTAATAGCAACGTATGTTGAAAAAATGAAGATATTAGACTATTTTATGATTGCACATGGTAAAGAATGTGATTAAAGGCTCTTTTCCTATTTCAAAAGTTTTAGTTTTCGAGGGTAATAGCTACGTATGTTGAAAAAATGAAGATATTAGACTATTTTATGATTGCACATGGTAAAGAATGTGATTAAAGGCTCTTTTCCTATTTCCAAAGTTTTAGTTTTCGAGGGTAATAGCTACGTATGTTGAAAAAATGAAGATATTAGACTATTTTATGATTGCAATGGTAAAGAATGTGATTAAAGGCTCTTTTCCTATTTCAAAAGTTTTAGTTTTCGAGGGTAATTGCTACGTATGTTGGAAAATGAAGATATTAGACTATTTTATGATTGCACATGGTAAAGAATGCGATTAAAGGCTCTTTTCTATTTCAAAAGTTTTAGTTTTCGAGGGTAATAACTACGTATGTTGAAAAAATGAAGATATTAGACTATTTTATGATTGCAAATGGTAAAGAATGTGATTAAAGGCTCTTTTCCTATTCAAAAGTTTTAGTTCTCGAGGGTAATAGCTAGGTCTGTGAAAAAAATGAAGATATTAGACTATTTTATGATTGCACATTGTAAAGAATGCGATTAAAGGCTCTTTTCCTATTTCAAAAGTTTTAGTTTTCGAGGGTAATAGTTACGTATGTTGAAAAAATGAAGATATTAGACTATTTTATGATTGCAAATGGTAAAGAATGTGATTAAAGGCTCTTTTCCTATTTCAAAAGTTTTATTTTTCGAGGGTAACAGCTACGTATGTTGAAAAAATGAAGATATTAGACTCTTTTATGATTGCACATGGTAAAGAATGTGATTAAAGGCTCTTTTCCTATGTCAAAAGTTTTAGTTTCGAGGGTAATATCTACGTATGTTGAAAAAATGAAGATATTAGACTATTTATGATTGCAAATGGTAAAGAATGTGATTAAAGGCTCTTTTCCTATTTCAAAAGTTTTAGTTTTCGAGGGTAATAGCTACGTATGTTGAAAAAATGAAGATATTAGACTATTTTATGATTGCAAATGGTAAAGAATATGATTAAAGGCTCTTTTCCTATGTCAAAAGTTTTAGTTTTCGAGGGTAATAGCTACGTATGTTGAAAAAATGAAGATATTAGACTATTTTAAGATTGTACATCGTAAAGAATTTGATTAAAGGCTCTTTTCCTATTTCAAAAGTTTTAGTTTTCGAGGGTAATAGCTACGTATGTTGAAAAAAAAATGAAGATATTAGACTATTTTATGATTGCAAATTGTAAAGAATGCGATTAAAGGCTCTTTTCCTATGTCAAAAGTTTTAGTTTTCGAGGCTAATAGCTACGTGTTGAAAAAATGAAGATATTAGACTATTTTATGATTGCAAATGGTAAAGAATGTGATTAAAGGCTCTTTTCCTATTTCAAAAGTTTTAGTTTTCGAGGGTAATAGCAACGTATGTTGAAAAAATGAAGATATTAGACTATTTTATGATTGCACATGGTAAAGAATGTGATTAAAGGTTCTTTTCCTATTTCAAAAGTTTTAGTTTTCGAGGGTAATAGCTACGTATGTTGAAAAAATGAAGATATTAGACTATTTTATGATTGCAAATGGTAAAGAATGTGATTAAAGGCTCTTTTCCTATTTCAAAAGTTTTAGTTTTCGAGGGTAATTGCTACGTATGTTGGAAAAATGAAGATATTAGACTATTTTATGATTGCACATGGTAAAGAATGCGATTAAAGGCTCTTTTCCTATTTCAAAAGTTTTAGTTTTCGAGGGTAATTGCTACGTATGTTGGAAAAATGAAGATATTAGACTATTTTATGATTGCACATGGTAAAAAATGTGATTAAAGGCTCTTTTCCTGTGTCAAAAGTTTTAATTTTCGAGGGTAATAGCTAAGTATGTTGAAAAAATGAAGATATTAGACTATTTTATGATTGCAAATGGTAAAGAATGTGATTAAAGGCTCTTTTCCTATGTCAAAAGTTTTAGTTTTCGAGGGTAATAGCTATTTCTGTGGAAAAAATGAAGATATTAGACTATTTTATGATTGCACATGGTAAAGAATGTGATTAAAGGCTCTTTTCCTATTTCAAAAGTTTTAGTTTTCGAGGGTAATAGCTACGTATGTTGAAAAAAGGAAGATATTAGACTATTTTATGATTGCAAATGGTAAAGAATGTGATTAAAGGCTCTTTTCCTATTTCAAAAGTTTTAGTTTTCGAGGGTAATAGCTACGTATGTTGAAAAAATGAAGATATTAGACAATTTTATGATTGCAAATTGTAAAGAATGTGATTAAAGGCTCTTTTCCTATTTCAAAATTTTAGTTTTCGAGGGTAATAGCTACGTATGTTGAAAAAATGAAGATATTAGACTATTTTATGATTGCAAATGGTAAAGAATGTGATTAAAGGCTCTTTTCTTATTTCAAAAGTTTTAGTTTTCGAGGGTAATAGCTACGTATGTTGAAAAAAAGGAAGATATTAGACTATTTTAAGATTGCACATGGTAAAGAATGTGATTAAAGGCTCTTTTCCTATTTCAAAAGTTTTAGTTTTCGAGGGTAATTGCTACGTATGTTGGAAAAATGAAGATATTAGACTATTTTATGATTGCACATGGTAAAGAATGCGATTAAAGGCTCTTTTTCCTTTTTCAAAAGTTTTAGTTTTCGAGGGTAATAACTACGTATGTTGAAAAAATGAAGATATTAGACTATTTTATGATTGCAAATGGTAAAGAATGTGATTAAAGGCTCTTTTCCTATTTCAAAAGTTTTAGTTCTCGAGGGTAATAGCTAGGTCTGTGAAAAAAATGAAGATATTAGACTATTTTATGATTGCACATGGTAAAGAATGCGATTAAAGGCTCTTTTCCTATTTCAAAAGTTTTAGTTTTCGAGGGTAATAGTTACGTATGTTGAAAAAATGAAGATATTAGACTATTTTATGATTGCAAATGGTAAAGAATGTGATTAAAGGCTCTTTTCCTATTTCAAAAGTTTTATTTTTCGAGGGTAACAGCTACGTATGTTGAAAAAATGAAGATATTAGACTCTTTTATGATTGCACATGGTAAAGAATGTGATTAAGGCTCTTTTCCTATGTCAAAAGTTTTAGTTTTCGAGGGTAATATCTACGTATGTTGAAAAAATGAAGATATTAGACTATTTTATGATTGCAAATGGTAAAGAATGTGATTAAAGGCTCTTTTCCTATTTCAAAAGTTTTAGTTTTCGAGGGTAATAGCTACGTATGTTGAAAAAATGAAGATATTAGACTATTTTATGATTGCAAATGGTAAAGAATATGATTATAGGCTCTTTTCCTATGTCAAAAGTTTTAGTTTTCGAGGGTAATAGCTACGTATGTTGAAAAAATGAAGATATTAGACTATTTTAAGATTGTACATCGTAAAGAATGTGATTAAAGGCTCTTTTCCTATTTCAAAAGTTTTAGTTTTCGAGGGTAATAGCTACGTATGTTGAAAAAAATGAAGATATTAGACTATTTTATGATTGCAAATTGTAAAGAATGCGATTAAAGGCTCTTTTCCTATGTCAAAAGTTTTAGTTTTCGAGGCTAATAGCTACGTATGTTGAAAAAATGAAGATATTAGACTATTTTATGATTGCAAATGGTAAAGTATGTGATTAAAGGCTCTTTTCCTATTTCAAAAGTTTTAGTTTTCGAGGGTAATAGCAACGTATGTTGAAAAAATGAAGATATTAGACTATTTTATGATTGCACATGGTAAAGAATGTGATTAAAGGCTCTTTTCCTATTTCAAAAGTTTTAGTTTTCGAGGGTAATAGCTACGTATGTTGAAAAAATGAAGATATTAGACTATTTTATGATTGCACATGGTAAAGAATGTGATTAAAGGCTCTTTTCCTATTTCCAAAGTTTTAGTTTTCGAGGGTAATAGCTACGTATGTTGAAAAATGAAGATATTAGACTATTTTATGATTGCAAATGGTAAAGAATGTGATTAAAGGCTCTTTTCCTATTTCAAAAGTTTTAGTTTTCGAGGGTAATTGCTACGTATGTTGGAAAAATGAAGATATTAGACTATTTTATGATTGCACATGGTAAAGAATGCGATTAAAGGCTCTTTTCCTATTTCAAAAGTTTTAGTTTTCGAGGGTAATAACTACGTATGTTGAAAAAATGATGATATTAGACTATTTTATGATTGCAAATGGTAAAGAATGTGATTAAAGGCTCTTTTCCTATTTCAAAAGTTTTAGTTCTCGAGGGTAATAGCTAGGTCTGTGAAAAAATGAAGATATTAGACTATTTTATGATTGCACATTGTAAAGAATGCGATTAAAGGCTCTTTTCCTATTTCAAAAGTTTTAGTTTTCGAGGGTAATAGTTACGTATGTTGAAAAAATGAAGATATTAGACTATTTTATGATTGCAAATGGTAAAGAATGTGATTAAAGGCTCTTTTCCTATTTCAAAAGTTTTATTTTTCGAGGGTAACAGCTACGTATGTTGAAAAAATGAAGATATTAGACTCTTTTATGATTGCACATGGTAAAGAATGTGATTAAAGGCTCTTTTCCTATGTCAAAAGTTTTAGTTTTCGAGGGTAATATCTACGTATGTTGAAAAAATGAAGATATTAGACTATTTATGATTGCAAATGGTAAAGAATGTGATTAAAGGCTCTTTTCCTATTTCAAAAGTTTTAGTTTTCGAGGGTAATAGCTACGTATGTTGAAAAAATGAAGATATTAGACTATTTTATGATTGCAAATGGTAAAGAATATGATTAAAGGCTCTTTTCCTATGTCAAAAGTTTTAGTTTTCGAGGGTAATAGCTACGTATGTTGAAAAAATGAAGATATTAGACTATTTTAAGATTGTACATCGTAAAGAATTTGATTAAAGGCTCTTTTCCTATTTCAAAAGTTTTAGTTTTCGAGGGTAATAGCTACGTAGGTTGAAAAAAATGAAGATATTAGACTATTTTATGATTGCAAATTGTAAAGAATGCGATTAAAGGCTCTTTTCCTATGTCAAAAGTTTTAGTTTTCGAGGCTAATAGCTACGTATGTTGAAAAAATGAAGATATTAGACTATTTTATGATTGCAAATGGTAAAGAATGTGATTAAAGGCTCTTTTCCCTATTTCAAAAGTTTTAGTTTTCGAGGGTAATAGCAACGTATGTTGAAAAAATGAAGATATTAGACTATTTTATGATTGCACATGGTAAAGAATGTGATTAAAGGTTCTTTTCCTATTTCAAAAGTTTTAGTTTTCGAGGGTAATAGCTACGTATGTTGAAAAAATGAAGATATTAGACTATTTTATGATTGCACATGGTAAAGAATGTGATTAAAGGCTCTTTTCCTATTTCCAAAGTTTTAGTTTTCGAGTGTAATAGCTAGGTATGTTGAAAAATGAAGATATTAGACTATTTTATGATTGCACATGGTAAAGAATGGGATTAAAGGCTCTTTTCTATTTCAAAAGTTTTAGTTTTCGAGGGAAATAGCTAAGTATGTTGAAAAAATGAAGATATTAGACAATTTTATGATTGCACATGGTAAAGAATGTGATTAAAGGCTCTTTTCCTATGTCAAAAGTTTTAGTTTTCGAGGGTAATAGCTACGTATGTTGCAAAAATGAAGATATTAGACTATTTTATGATTGCAAATGGTAAAGAAAGTGATTAAAGGCTCTTTTTCTATTTCAATGTTTTAGTTTTCGTGGGTAATAGCTATGTCTGTGGAAAAAATGAAGATATTAGACTATTTTATGATTGCACATGGTAAAGAATGTGATTAAAGGCTCTTTTCCTATGTCAAAAGTTTTAGTTTTCGCGGGTAATAGCTACGTATGTTGAAAAAATTAAGATATTAGACTATTTTATGATTGCAAATGGTAAAGAATGTGATTAAAGGCTCTTTTCCTATTTCAAAAGTTTTAGTTTTCGAGGGTAATAGCTACATATGTTGAAAAAATGAAGATATTAGACTATTTTATGATTGCACATGGTAAAGAATGTGATTAAAGGCTATTTTCCTATTTCAAAAGTTTTAGTTTTCGAGGGTAATAGCTACGTATGTTGAAAAAATGAAGACATTAGACAATTTTATGATTGCAAATGGTAAAGAATGTGATTAAAGGCTCTTTTCCTATTTCAAAAGTTTTAGTTTTCGAGGGTAAAAGCTACGTATGTTGAAAATTGAAGATATTAGACTATTTTATGATTGCATATGGTAAAGAATGTGATTAAAGGCTCTTTTCCTATTTCAAAAGTTTTAGTTTTTTAGGGTAATAGCTACGTATCTTGAAAAAATGAAGATATTAGACTATTTTATGATTGCAAATGGTAAAGAATGTGATTAAAGGCTCTTTTACTATGTCAAAAGTTTTAGTGTTCGAGGGTAATAGCTTTGTCTGTGGAAAAAATGAAGATATTAGACTATTTTATTATTACAAATGGTAAAGAATGTGATTAAAGGCTCTTTTCCTATTTCAAAAGTTTTAGTTTTCGAGGGTAATAGCTACGTATGTTGAAAAAATGAAGATATTAGACTATTTTATGATTGCAAATGGTAAAGAATGGGATTAAAGGCTCTTTTCCTATGTCAAAAGTTTTAGTTTTCGAGGGTAATAGCTACGTATGTTGAAAAAATGAAGATATTAGACTATTTTAAGATTGTACATCGTAAAGAATGTGATTAAAGGCTCTTTTCCTATTTCAAAAGTTTTAGTTTTCGAGGGTAATAGCTACGCATGTTGAAAAAATGAAGATATTAGACTATTTTATGATTGCAAATTGTAAAGAATGCGATTAAAGGCTCTTTTCCTATGTCAAAAGTTTTAGTTTTCGAGGGTAATAGCTACGTATGTTGAAAAAATGAAGATATTAGACTATTTTATGATTGCAAATGGTAAAGAATGTGATTAAAGGCTCTTTTCCTATTTCAAAAGTTTTAGTTTTCGAGGGTAATAGCTACGTATGTTGAAAAAATGAAGATATTAGACTATTTTATGATTGCACATGGTAAAGAATGTGATCAAAGGCTCTTTTCCTATTTCAAAAGTTTTAGTTTTCGAGGGTAATAGCTACGTATGTTGAAAAAATGAAGATATTAGACTATTTTATGATTGCACATGGTAAAGAATGTGATTAAAGGCTCTTTTCCTATTTCAAAAGTTTTAGTTTTCGAGGGTAATAGCTACGTATGTTGAAAAAATGAAGATATTAGACAATTTTATGATTGCACATGGTAAAGAATGTGATTAAAGGCTCTTTTCCTATTTCAAAAGTTTTAGTTTTCGAGGGTAATAGCTACGTATGTTGAAAAAATGAAGATATTAGACTATTTTATGATTGCACATGGTAAAGAATGTGATTAAAGGCTCTTTTCCTATTTCAAAAGTTTTAGTTTTCGAGGGAAATAGCTAAGTATGTTGAAAAAATGAAGATATTAGACAATTTTATGATTGCACATGGTAAAGAATGTGATTAAAGGCTCTTTTCCTATGTCAAAAGTTTTAGTTTTCGAGGGTAATAGCTACGTATGTTGCAAAAATGAAGACATTAGACTATTTTATGATTGCAAATGGTAAAGAAAGTGATTAAAGGCTCTTTTTCTATTTCAAATGTTTTAGTTTTCGTGGGTAATAGCTATGTCTGTGGAAAAAATGAAGATATTAGACTATTTTATGATTGCACATGGTAAAGAATGTGATTAAAGGCTCTTTTCCTATGTCAAACGTTTTAGTTTTCGAGAATAATAGCTAATTATGTTGAAAAAATGAAGATATTAGACTATTTTATGATTGCAAATGGTAAAGAATGTGATTAAAGGCTCTTTTCCTATTCAAAAGTTTTAGTTTTCGAGGGTAATAGCTACGTATGTTGAAAAAATGAAGATATTAGACTATTTTATGATTGCAAATGGTAAAGAATGTGATTAAAGGCTCTTTTCCTATTTCAAAAGTTTTAGTTTTCGAGGGTAATAGCTACGTATGTTGAAAAAATGAAGATATTAGACTATTTTATGATTGCAAATTGTAAAGAATGTTATTAAAGGCTCTTTTCCTATTTCAAAAGTTTTAGTTTTCGAGGGTAATAGCTACGTATGTTGAAAAAATGAAGATATTAGACTATTTTAGGATTGCAAATGGTAAAGAATGTGAATAAATTCTCTTTTCCTATGTCAAAAGTTTTAGTTTTCGAGGGTAATAGCTACATATGTTGAAAAAATGAAGATATTTGACTATTTTATGATTGCACATGGTAAAGAATGTGATTAAAGGCTCTTTTCCTATTTCAAAAGTTTTAGTTTTCGAGGGTAATAGCTATGTCTGTGGAAAAAATGAAGATATTAGACTATTTTATGATTGCAAATGGTAAAGAATGTGATTAAAGGCTCTTTCCCTATTTCAAAAGTTTTTGTTTTCGAGGGTAATAGCTAAGTATGTTGAAAAAATGAAGATATTAGACTATTTTATGATTGCAAATCAAAAGAATGTGATTAAAGGCTCTTTTCCTATTTCTAAAGTTTTAATTTCGCGGGTAATAGCTACGTATGTTGAAAAAATTAAGATACTAGACTATTTCATGATTGCAAATGGTAAAGAATGTGATTAAAGGCTCTTTTCCTATTTCAAAAGTTTTAGTTTTCGAGGGTAATAGCTACGTATGTTGAAAAAATGAAGATATTAGACTATTTCAAAAGTTTTAGTTTTCGAGGGAAATAGCTAAGTATGTTGAAAAAATGAAGATATTAGACAATTTTATGATTGCACATGGTAAAGAATGTGATTAAAGGCTCTTATCCTATGTCAAAAGTTTTAGTTTTCGAGGGTAATAGCTACGTATGTTGCAAAAATGAAGACATTAGACTATTTTATGATTGCAAATGGTAAAGAAAGTGATTAAAGGCTCTTTTTCTATTTCAAATGTTTTAGTTTTCGTGGGTAATAGCTATGTCTGTGGAAAAAATGAAGATATTAGACTATTTTATGATTGCACATGGTAAAGAATGTGATTAAAGGCTCTTTTCCTATGTCAAACGTTTTAGTTTTCGAGAATAATAGCTAATTATGTTGAAAAAATGAAGATATTAGACTATTTTATGATTGCAAATGGTAAAGAATGTGATTAAAGGCTCTTTTCCTATTTCAAAAGTTTTAGTTTTCGAGGGTAATAGCTACGTATGTTGAAAAAATGAAGATATTAGACTATTTTATGATTGCAAATGGTAAAGAATGTGATTAAAGGCTCTTTTCCTATTTCAAAAGTTTTAGTTTTCGAGGGTAATAGCTACGTATGTTGAAAAAATGAAGATATTATAGCCAATATATACCAATATGTTTGTTTTGGGATTGGCATTATAGCCAATCCCAAAACAAACCCATGTGTTATTTACGAATTTCTAATTGTGGATTATTGCCTCAAATAGTGAGTCAAAGACATTTTTCCATACCTAGTGTGTTATTTTCCTTATTAATAGACCCTAAAGTGTTATACTATACTTACTTACCTTGGATTTTTATTGTGTTTGATTTGTTTCTAGTTGGTGATATATAAGTGTAATTCCCTAGAGATTTCAACGTGTCCTGATTTCGACTTTTCTTTGTCGCTGTTGCCGCTCCGAAGTTGCCAATATAATTTCTTTTGGGCGAATTTGAAAAAATCAGCCAAAAAGTCGGCAGCCGAAAACGTTTGGAAAGTTTGGTTATCATATTCAAAGTCCAGTGAAATTTCGTCAAAAAGCCACCAACAGACCAGAGAATTGAAGATTGTGTGATTTAAATGTGTTTGTCTAATTAGGCTAAACTTACAAGACCTCTGTCAAGAGATTTAGATAGTAAATGACTTCAGCATAGGCTCCAGTCTAGTCAAGGTTACTTTGCTGAATTTCATCGGCTGTCGAGTGAGGATTGGTTGTCTGAAGAATTATCTGGATCTAAAATCAAATTCTTTTGAAGAATTTTCCATGCAAAGCGAGCCGCGAAATAATATTCCCGATAGGTAAACGTACACAGGTTGTAAGCAGAAGAGGGGCGGGTGCCTGCCGCAAGAGCCGTACGTACCTGCTGGTATTTAGTTACCCTTAAATTGCGGGGAATAGGTGAGCAGGTCCCGACGCTTCCCTTATACTTGTGTACGCTATCCGAAAATTGCGTTGAATGCTGTGACGTAAGCAATGGGGACTCTCGTACGCAATGCTGTACTGAACTTTCTCACGCGATCCATGCAAGCGGGGAACAAATTGAAAGCATTGTTAAGCGAGCTGTGGAGTTCTTTGATCATGCTGAAATTCTTAGTGCGAAGGAGAAACTTATAACGCTTGCCAATGAGATTGGTTATGATTACGTCTATCGGAAAACGGCAAACGATTCTGATAACGTGATGGAAATGGCGAAAATCCTAGCCCTTTGCGCTAAAGAGAAAAAGCCCTTGCCTACTTTCGTAATTTTTGATCCGCAGGAAGTGCCCACCTGCCCTGATGAAGTCAGTGCCTGCGTGAGAATAAAAGTAAACGAGATGTGTCGAAAGTTTGATGCCGGATTAGGGGCTATCGCGGATAAGATCAAACTTGCATCTGAACAGTGTGCTCAGCAGCTCGCCGGGGTATCGCAGCAATGTACTACATAAGCGACGCTATTTCCCAGGGCTCACCCACTCCCCGTTCAGCAGCGAATCCGCCATCAAAGCCACTTTACTCGGTGGTTGTGAAAGCAAACGATATGCCGCCTGAGTTAACGTCCCCACAATCCCGGAAAGACTTCTTTGCAAAGGTTTGCCCTAGCGACGTAGCTCCGATTCTCTTACTCTGAAACGTAGCAACGATGAATGGAAGATTCTTGTCCAGTCTCGAGATGCGCTACCCAACTTGCAGAAGCAATGAAAAGGAAGAACATAACCACTAAAGTCAAAGCTCCCCAGTTTGTCGGTATCATGAAAAGAGTACCCTCATCAGTTAGCGAGAGTGAACTCTGTCAAATTGCTGGTTGCGACAAAGTGGCGCAATGCGGATCTACGAGAGCGTTCAAGTTATTCTATGCAAGTCGACAAACACTTGAAAACGCTATCGCGAACCGCTGAAGATTTGTTTAGAACTGTTCAGGATTGAAGAGTTCCGCTTTCTACCGAGGAGGTGTTTCAAGTGCCATGCTGTTGGTCATTTAGCAGCTGACTGTTCGCAACCAGAAAGGTGTTCGCGCTGCGGTGGCGATGGTCACAGCTCTAGTAAGGACAACCCATGTAGTAATCCGCAAAAATGCCTAAACTGCGGCTCTAGTAGACACTCTTGCTACCATGCTGCTTGTCCCTGTAACAAAGCCCAGCCTAACACTAGCACGTAAATGGAAAATCGAATATTCTGCTGGAATATGAACGTAAAGTGTTGGACAGAATCCCCCTTCTAACTGACCTTTCTAAAGAATATAACTGTATTTGCATACAGGAACACTTTCTGACCGATGATAGTGTAAACCTTCTAAAGTTTCCCTCGGATATGCATTACCTCGTTCAACCTGCGCGAAGATCTGGGACTCGGGGTCGTCCCTCTGGTGGCCTAGCCATAATCACGCGCTCTAACTCGGGGCCCCCCGTGTGTGTCGAGCAGAATGAATGGTTCCAAGCTGCCAAAATGCATGGCGTGTTTTTCGTAAATGTTTATTTACCAACCAATTACAATGACATCGCTTCAGAAAAGAAGTTTGCAAAAGCATGCCAGAAGCTCGGAAAGTGCCTCCTCAGTTTAGTCCAGAAATCATGCCCTGTTATAATTCTTGGTGACTTTAACTGCAATCTCGACGATCATTCCTGCCCTCGGGCTGTACTATTGCTGAACGCCTTACCAAGCGGATTTAAAGTTGCTAAGAAGGATAAGTGCTATTCCTATATCAGTACCGCAAAAACCGTCTCAAATCTTGATCATGTAGTAACTTACAAACTGGACCTAGAGTCAGTCTCGGTTGGATCTGACGGTGCCTATTCGGATCATTTACCTCTCTCTTTTGCAATACCAGCCGTCAGTCCCCAGTGTGCTCCAAAAACCAAGCCTGAGCCAGCACGTGATTGGAAAAAAGTAGTCCGTGAGCAGTTCCAGCTCAATTGTGAACAAATTTTGAAGAAAATTAAAGTGCCTTTCCACCTCCTACAGTGGGATTGTGACCTAACGGAAAGCGAGATACGCCTGCAACTGAACATGTATTTCTACGAAATTTGCCACTCCTTGAGAGTAGCTGAAAGGGTTGCTGTCCCATTACGTAGCGTCCGACGTGGGTCGCGAGTGAAAGGATGGGCCTCTAACAGTGAGCTTGTGAAGGCAAGAGCAGCTGCCAAGTTCTGGCTGGGGGTTTGGCACGAGTGCGACCGGCCAAGAAGCGGGGTAGTCAATGAATTGCGGGTTTATACAAAACGGCGGTTCGCGAAAGAGCTACGAAAACATCGTAGTAGCCTCAAACGGGAAACAGTTTCAAAAATCATTGAAAACCCTAATTTGGTCTGGAAGCTCCGTGCCAGGCCTGTAGAAAGTACGGGACAAAATGCTAGTGATATAGATGAGGAAATATGGGTAGATTATTTTGCTGCTGAATTCTCCCCACCAGATGAAGTGAAAAATAAAAAGTTTAGCGAAGAGCTCGATCAGCTTATGACGAAAGAGCATAATTACCTCGTGATTTCTAGTGCGAAAATAACCCACCTTTGTCAAAAATTAAAGAAGAAATTATCCGCCGGTGCCGACCAAATCTGTGCTCTACACCTACTGAATGGTGGGTCCAGTTCTATCGGAGCATTTAGCAATAGCTTACCAAATTATACTAACACATGGTATTGTACCGGACATTTTCTGTTTAGGTGTGATCACTCCAGTTTTGAAAAAGGGTAAACCTGCTCATGAACCATCGTCATACAGACCCATTACTGTATCATCTGTGTTTTGCAAGCTATTTGAAAAGCTCATAATTTCGGACATTAAAGCTAGTTGTAAAGTGCCTCCCCACCAGTTTGGATTCCAAGCTGGCTTAGGATGTGCCCATGCCTTGCATGTAGCTGCAAATGTTCTACTGGATGCCCACATTTCGAAAGAAAGCCTAGCTATAGGTGAATATGATGTACGGCGGGCTTTTGATTCGGGTATCCATTCTCAGAATATGGTTGAGCTGAGAAAGTCCGGAGTTGACCCGTGCTATTGTCAAAACCCTTGAACGACATGTATAGTAGGCTCAAGGTCCGTATTAAACTGTCAGGTAAATTAAGTCGTAGGTTTGCCGTGGTGAAGAAAGGTATAAAACAGGGAGCCGTATCATCACCTGATCTGTTCAACAACAGCATATCGACGGCCCAGTCAAAAGTGGCCCCTTGCTGTATTTTTAAAGGCATTGACGTGTCCCTAGTTGGGTTTGCAGATGACCTTCTAAATTTTTCAAGAATTTTGTCTTCTTTGGAATCTAACTTAAAATTTTGGAGATGGAGTATGATGAAATTGGGTTGAGTTTTTAATGTGACAAAATGTGAAGTACTGTTATTTAACTGGAATGCCTCTCAACCCAAAATCCAACTAGGGTCACAGGTGGTCATGCCCTCTAAGTCAATTGTATACCTGGGTCTGCCGATCGGTGAAACTCTTCAGCATACACGAGCACTGCTTGTAAAGCACATCGAGAAGAAGATCAGGTCAGCTTATGGAGCTTCGGTTTCCTCCAAGCGTAATCTAAATAGGTCGCTGCGTGCACAAATATTTGTTGCTGTTGCCTTACCCCATGTTCTTTACGTTTCGCCGTTCTGGAAATTACTTACAAATTCGAATAAAGTAACTATAAGAAGAATATTCTTCAGGTACCTCAAGTTCCTACTTGAGATGCCATTAAGAACAAGTAATTCTTACCTAACGAGGCGGTATTCAGTACCTGACCCATTTACTGCGGTGGAAGCGTGTCTTGAAAAGTACCGTGATAGAGTAGAAGCGAGTAACCACCAGTGGACCGCCATTCTTACATAGTTGTATTATAGTTCCTTCGTGATTATTTTCATTTCAAGAAGTTTCGTTGTGTTTTGTATGTGCGTTTTCTTCTCTTTTGTTTTTTATCCGTCTTTTGTTCAATTGTGACGGGTTTTTCCAATATATTTATTATTATTATTATTTATTATATTAGACTATTTTATGATTGCAAATTGTAAAGAATGTTATTAAAGGCTCTTTTCCTATTTCAAAAGTTTTAGTTTTCGAGGGTAATAGCTACGTATGTTGAAAAAATGAAGATATTAGAATATTTTAGGATTGCAAATGGTAAAGAATGTGAATAAATTCTCTTTTCCTATGTCAAAAGTTTTAGTTTTCGAGGGTAATAGCTACATATGTTGAAAAAATGAAGATATTTGACTATTTTATGATTGCACATGGTAAAGAATGTGATTAAAGGCTCTTTTCCTATTTCAAAAGTTTTAGTTTTCGAGGGTAATAGCTATGTCTGTGGAAAAAATGAAGATATTAGACTATTTTATGATTGCAAATGGTAAAGAATGTGATTAAAAGCTCTTTCCCTATTTCAAAAGTTTTAGTTTTCGAGGGTAATAGCTAAGTATGTTGAAAAAATGAAGATATTAGACTATTTTATGATTGCAAATCAAAAGAATGTGATTAAAGGCTCTTTTCCTATTTCTAAAGTTTTAATTTCGCGGGTAATAGCTACGTATGTTGAAAAAATTAAGATACTAGACTATTTCATGATTGCAAATGGTAAAGAATGTGATTAAAGGCTCTTTTCCTATTTCAAAAGTTTTAGTTTTCGAGGGTAATAGCTACGTATGTTGAAAAAATGAAGATATTAGACTATTTTATGATTGCACATGGTAAAGAATGTGATTAAAGGCTCTTTTCCTATTTCAAAAGTTTTAGTTTTCGAGGGTAATAGCTAGGTATGTTGAAAAAATGAAGATATAAGACAATTTTATGATTGCAAATGGTAAAGAATGTGATTAAAGGCTCTTTTCCTATTTCAAAAGTTTTAGTTTTCGAGGGTAAAAGCTACGTATGTTGAAAAATTGAAGATATTAGACTATTTTATGATTCCATATGGTAAAGAATGTGATTAAAGGCTCTTTTCCTATTTCAAAAGTTTTAGTTTTTTAGGGTAATAGCTACGTATGTTGAAAAAATGAATATATTAGACTATTTTATGATTGCAAATGGTAAAGAATGTGATTAAAGGCTCTTTTCCTATGTCAAAAGTTTTAGTGTTCGAGGGTAATAGCTTTGTCTGTGGAAAAAATGAAGATATTAGACTATTTTATGATTGCAAATGGTAAAGAATTGATTAAAGGCTCTTTCCCTATTTCAAAAGTTTTAGTTTTCGAGGGTAATAGCTACGTATGTTGAAAAAATGAAGATATTAGACTATTTTATGATTGCAAATCAAAAGAATGTGATTAAAGGCTCTTTTCCTATTTCTAAAGTTTTAGTTTTCGCGGGTAATAGCTACGTATGTTGAAAAAATTAAGATATTAGACTATTTTATGATTGCAAATGGTAAAGAATGTGATTAAAGGCTCTTTTCCTATTTCAAAAGTTTTAGTTTTCGAGGGTAATAGCTACGTATGTTGAAAAAATGAAGATATTAGACTATTTTATGATTGCACATGGTAAAGAATGTGATTAAAGGCTATTTTCCTATTTCAAAAGTTTTAGTTTTCGAGGGTAATAGCTACGTATGCTGAAAAAATGAAGATATTAGACAATTTTATGATTGCAAATGGTAAAGAATGTGATTAAAGGCTCTTTTCCTATTTCAAAAGTTTTAGTTTTCGAGGGTAAAAGCTACGTATGTGAAAAATTGAAGATATTAGACTATTTTATGATTGCATATGGTAAAGAATGTGATTAAAGGATCTTTTCCTATTTCAAAAGTTTTAGTTTTTTAGGGTAATAGCTACGTATGTTGAAAAATGAAGATATTAGACTATTTTATGATTGCATATGGTAAAGAATGTGATTAAAGGCTCTTTTCCTATGTCAAAAGTTTTAGTGTTCGAGGGTAATAGCTTTGTCTGTGGAAAAAATGAAGATATTAGACTATTTTATTATTACAAATGGTAAAGAATGTGATTAAAGGCTATTTTCCTATTTCAAAAGTTTTAGTTTTCGAGGGTAATAGCTACGTATGTTGAAAAAATGAAGATATTAGACTATTTTATGATTGCAAATGGTAAAGAATGTGATTAAAGGCTCTTTTCCTATTTCAAAAGTTTTAGTTTTCGAGGGTAATAGCTACGTATGTTGGAAAAATGAAGATATTAGACTATTTTATGATTGCACATGGTAAAGAATGTGATTAAAGGCTCTTTTCCTATTTCAAAAATTTTAGTTTTCGAGGGTAATAGCTACGTATGTTGAAAAAATGAAGATATTAGACTATTTTATGATTGCACATGGTAAAGAATGTGATTAAAGGCTCTTTTCCTATGTCAAAAGTTTTAGTTTTCGAGGGTAATATCTACGTATGTTGAAAAAATGAAGATATTAGACTATTTTATGATTGCAAATGGTAAAGAATGTGATTAAAGGCTCTTTTCCTATTTCAAAAGTTTTAGTTTTCGAGGGTAATAGCTACGTATGTTGAAAAAATGAAGATATTAGACTATTTTAAGATTGTACATCGTAAAGAATGTGATTAAAGGCTCTTTTCCTATTTCAAAAGTTTTAGTTTTCGAGGGTAATAGCTACGTATGTTGAAAAAAATGAAGATATTAGACTATTTTATGATTGCAAATTGTAAAGAATGCGATTAAAGGCTCTTTTCCTATGTCAAAAGTTTTAGTTTTCGAGGGTAATAGCTACGTATGTTGAAAAAATGAAGATATTAGACTATTTTATGATTGCAAATGGTAAAGAATGTGATTAAAGGCTCTTTTCCTATTTCAAAAGTTTTAGTTTTCGAGGGTAATAGCAACGTATGTTGAAAAAATGAAGATATTAGACTATTTTATGATTGCACATGGTAAAGAATGTGATTAAAGGCTCTTTTCCTATTTCAAAAATTTTAGTTTTCGAGGGTAATAGCTACGTATGTTGAAAAAATGAAGATATTAGACTATTTTATGATTGCACATGGTAAAGAATGTGATTAAAGGCTCTTTTCCTATTTCCAAAGTTTTAGTTTTCGAGGGTAATAGCTACGTATGTTGAAAAAATGAAGATATTAGACTATTTTATGATTGCACATGGTAAAGAATGTGATTAAAGGCTCTTTTCTATTTCAAAAGTTTTAGTTTTCGAGGGAAATAGCTAAGTATGTTGAAAAAATGAAAATATTAGACAATTTTATGATTGCACATGGTAAAGAATGTGATTAAAGGCTCTTTTCCTATGTCAAAAGTTTTAGTTTTCGAGGGTAATAGCTACGTATGTTGCAAAAATGAAGATATTAGACTATTTTATGATTGCAAATGGTAAAGAAAGTGATTAAAGGCTCTTTTTCTATTTCAAATGTTTTAGTTTTCGTGGGTAATAGCTATGTCTGTGGAAAAAATGAAGATATTAGACTATTTTATGATTGCACATGGTAAAGAATGTGATTAAAGGCTCTTTTCCTATGTCAAAAGTTTTAGTTTTCGCGGGTAATAGCTACGTATGTTGAAAAAATTAAGATATTAGACTATTTTATGATTGCAAATGGTAAAGAATGTGATTAAAGGCTCTTTTCCTATTTCAAAAGTTTTAGTTTTCGAGGGTAATAGCTACGTATGTTGAAAAAATGAAGATATTAGACTATTTTATGATTGCACATGGTAAAGAATGTGATTAAAGGCTATTTTCCTATTTCAAAAGTTTTAGTTTTCGAGGGTAATAGCTACGTATGTTGAAAAAATGAAGATATTAGACAATTTTATGATTGCAAATGGTAAAGAATGTGATTAAAGGCTCTTTTCCTATTTCAAAAGTTTTAGTTTTCGAGGGTAATAGCTACGTATGTTGAAAAAATGAAGATATTAGACTATTTTATGATTGCAAATGGTAAAGAATGTGATTAAAGGCTCTTTTCCTATTTCAAAAGTTTTAGTTTTCGAGGGTAATAGCTACGTATGTTGGAAAAATGAAGATATTAGACTATCTTATGATTGCACATGGTAAAGAATGTGATTAAAGGCTCTTTTCCTATTTCAAAAGTTTTAGTTTTTGAGGGTAATAGCTACGTATGTTGAAAAAATGAAGATATTAGACTATTTTATGATTGCACATGGTAAAGAATGTGACTAAAGGCTCTTTTCCGATGTCAAAAGTTTTAGTTTTCGAGGGTAATATCTACGTATGTTGAAAAAATGAAGATATTAGACTATTTTATGATTGCAAATGGTAAAGAATGTGATTAAAGGCTCTTTTCCTATTTCAAAAGTTTTAGTTTTCGAGGGTAATAGCTACGTATGTTGAAAAAATGAAGATATTAGACTATTTTAAGATTGTACATCGTAAAGAATGTGATTAAAGGCTCTTTTCCTATTTCAAAAGTTTTAGTTTTCGAGGGTAATAGCTACGTATGTTGAAAAAAATGAAGATATTAGACTATTTTATGATTGCAAATTGTAAAGAATGCGATTAAAGGCTCTTTTCCTATGTCAAAAGTTTTAGTTTTCGAGGGTAATAGCTACGTATGTTGAAAAAATGAAGATATTAGACTATTTTATGATTGCAAATGGTAAAGAATGTGATTAAAGGCTCTTTTCCTATTTCAAAAGTTTTAGTTTTCGAGGGTAATAGCAACGTATGTTGAAAAAATGAAGATATTAGACTATTTTATGATTGCAAATGGTAAAGAATGTGATTAAAGGCTCTTTTCCTATTTCAAATGTTTTAGTTTTCGAGGGTAATAGCTACGTATGTTGAAAAAATGAAGATATTAGACTATTTTATGATTGCACATGGTAAAGAATGTGATTAAAGGCTCTTTTTCTATTTCCAAAGTTTTAGTTTTCGAGGGTAATAGCTACGTATGTTGAAAAAATGAAGATATTAGACTATTTTATGATTGCACATGGTAAAGAATGTGATTAAAGGCTCTTTTCTATTTCAAAAGTTTTAGTTTTCGAGGGAAATAGCTAAGTATGTTGAAAAAATGAAGATATTAGACAATTTTATGATTGCACATGGTAAAGAATGTGATTAAAGGCTCTTTTCCTATGTCAAAAGTTTTAGTTTTCGAGGGTAATAGCTACGTATGTTGCAAAAATGAAGATATTAGACTATTTTATGATTGCAAATGGTAAAGAAAGTGATTAAAGGCTCTTTTTCTATTTCAAATGTTTTAGTTTTCGTGGGTAATAGCTATGTCTGTGGAAAAAATGAAGATATTAGACTATTTTATGATTGCACATGGTAAAGAATGTGATTAAAGGCTCTTTTCCTATGTCAAAAGTTTTAGTTTTCGCGGGTAATAGCTACGTATGTTGAAAAATTAAGATATTAGACTATTTTATGATTGCAAATGGTAAAGAATGTGATTAAAGGCTCTTTTCCTATTTCAAAAGTTTTAGTTTTCGAGGGTAATAGCTACGTATGTTGAAAAAATGAAGATATTAGACTATTTTATGATTGCACATGGTAAAGAATGTGATTAAAGGCTATTTTCCTATTTCAAAAGTTTTAGTTTTCGAGGGTAATAGCTACGTATGTTGAAAAAATGAAGATATTAGACAATTTTATGATTGCAAATGGTAAAGAATGTGATTAAAGGCTCTTTTCCTATTTCAAAAATTTTAGTTTTCGAGGGTAAAAGCTACGTATGTTGAAAAATTGAAGATATTAGACTATTTTATGATTGCATATGGAAAAGAATGTGATTAAAGGCTCTTTTCCTATTTCAAAAGTTTTAGTTTTTTAGGGTAATAGCTACGTATCTTGAAAAAATGAAGATATTAGACTATTTTATGATTGCAAATGGTAAAGAATGTGATTAAAGGCTCTTTTACTATGTCAAAAGTTTTAGTGTTCGAGGGTAATAGCTTTGTCTGTGGAAAAAATGAAGATATTAGACTATTTTATTGTTACAAATGGTAAAGAATGTGATTAAAGGCTCTTTTCCTATTTCAAAAGTTTTAGTTTTCGAGGGTAATAGCTACGTATGTTGAAAAAATGAAGATATTAGACTATTTTATGATTGCAAATGGTAAAGAATGTGATTAAAAGCTCTTTTCCTATGTCAAAAGTTTTAGTTTTCGAGGGTAATAGCTACGTATGTTGAAAAAATGAAGATATTAGACTATTTTAAGATTGTACATCGTAAAGAATGTGATTAAAGGCTCTTTTCCTATTTCAAAAGTTTTAGTTTTCGAGGGTAATAGCTACGCATGTTGAAAAAATGAAGATATTAGACTATTTTATGATTGCAAATTGTAAAGAATGCGATTAAAGGCTCTTTTCCTATGTCAAAAGTTTTAGTTTTCGAGGGTAATAGCTACGTATGTTGAAAAAATGAAGATATTAGACTATTTTATGATTGCAAATGGTAAAGAATGTGATTAAAGGCTCTTTTCCTATTTCAAAAGTTTTAGTTTTCGAGGGTAATAGCTACGTATGTTGAAAAAATGAAGATATTAGACTATTTTATGATTGCACATGGTAAAGAATGTGATTAAAGGCTCTTTTCCTATTTCAAAAGTTTTAGTTTTCGAGGGTAATAGCTACTTATGTTGAAAAAATGAAGATATTAGACTATTTTATGATTGCACATGGTAAAGAATGTGATTAAAGGCTCTTTTCCTATTTCCAAAGTTTTAGTTTTCGAGGGTAATAGCTACGTATGTTGAAAAAAATGAAGATATTAGACTATTTTATGATTGCACATGGTAAAGAATGTGATTAAAGGCTCTTTTCCTATTTCAAAAATTTTAGTTTTCGAGGGAAATAGCTAAGTATGTTGAAAAAATGAAGATATTAGACAATTTTATGATTGCACATGGTAAAGAATGTGATTAAAGGCTCTTTTCCTATGTCAAAAGTTTTAGTTTTCGAGGGTAATAGCTACGTATGTTGCAAAAATGAAGATATTAGACTATTTTATGATTGCAAATGGTAAAGAAAGTGATTAAAGGCTCTTTTTCTATTTCAAATGTTTTAGTTTTCGTGGGTAATAACTATGTCTGTGGAAAAAATGAAGATATTAGACTATTTTATGATTGCACATGGTAAAGAATGTGATTAAAGGCTCTTTTCCTATGTCAAACGTTTTAGTTTTCGAGGGTAATAGCTAATTATGTTGAAAAAATGAAGATATTAGACTATTTTATGATTGCAAATGGTAAAGAATGTGATTAAAGGCTCTTTTCCTATTTCAAAAGTTTTAGTTTTCGAGGGTAATAGCTACGTATATTGAAAAAATGAAGATATTAGACTATTTTATGATTGCAAATGGTAAAGAATGTGATTAAAGGCTCTTTTCTTATTTCAAAAGTTTTAGTTTTCGAGGGTAATAGCTATGTCTGTGGAAAAAACGAAAATATTAGACTATTTTATGATTGCACATGGTAAAGAATGTGATTAAAGGCTCTTTTTCTATTTCAAATGTTTTAGTTTTCGTGGGTAATAGCTATGTCTGTGGAAAAAATGAAGATATTAGACTATTTTATGATTGCACATGGTAAAGAATGTGATTAAAGGCTCTTTTCCTATGTCAAACGTTTTAGTTTTCGAGGGTAATAGCTAATTATGTTGAAAAAATGAAGATATTAGACTATTCTATGATTGCAAATGGTAAAGAATGTGATTAAAGGCTCTTTTCCTATTTCAAAAGTTTTAGTTTTCGAGGGTAATAGCTACGTATGTTGAAAAAATGAAGATATTAGACTATTTTATGATTGCAAATCAAAAGAATGTGATTAAAGGCTCTTTTCCTATTTCTAAAGTTTTAATTTCGCGGGTAATAGCTACGTATGTTGAAAAAATTAAGATATTAGACTATTTCATGATTGCAAATGGTAAAGAATGTGATTAAAGGCTCTTTTCCTATTTCAAAAGTTTTAGTTTTCGAGGGTAATAGCTATGTCTGTGGAAAAAATGAAGATATTAGACTATTTTATGATTGCAAATGGTAAAGAATGTGATTAAAGGCTCTTTCCCTATTTCAAAAGTTTTAGTTTTCGAGGGTAATAGCTACGTATGTTGAAAAAATGAAGATATTAGACTATTTTATGATTGCAAATCAAAAGAATGTGATTAAAGGCTCTTTTCCTATTTCTAAAGTTTTAATTTCGCGGGTAATAGCTACGTATGTTGAAAAAATTAAGATATTAGACTATTTCATGATTGCAAATGGTAAAGAATGTGATTAAAGGCTCTTTTCCTATTTCAAAAGTTTTAGTTTTCGAGGGTAATAGCTACGTATGTTGAAAAAATGAAGATATTAGACTATTTTATGATTGCACATGGTAAAGAATGTGATTAAAGGCTCTTTTCCTATTTCAAAAGTTTTAGTTTTCGAGGGTAAAAGCTACGTATGTTGAAAAATTGAAGATATTAGACTATTTTATGATTGCATATGGTAAAGAATGTGATTAAAGGCTCTTTTCCTATTTCAAAAGTTTTAGTTTTTTAGGGTAATAGCTACGTATGTTGAAAAAATGAATATATTAGACTATTTTATGATTGCAAATGGTAAAGAATGTGATTAAAGGCTCTTTTCCTATGTCAAAAGTTTTAGTGTTCGAGGGTAATAGCTTTGTCTGTGGACAAAATGAAGATATTAGACTATTTTATGATTGCAAATGGTAAAGAATGTGATTAAAGGCTCTTTTCCTATTTCAAAAGTTTTAGTTTTCCAGGGTAATAGCTACGTATGTTGAAAAAATGAAGATATTAGACTATTTTATGATTGCAAATCAAAAGAATGTGATTAAAGGCTCTTTTCCTATTTCTAAAGTTTTAGTTTTCGCGGGTAATAGCTACGTATGTTGAAAAAATTAAGATATTAGACTATTTTATGATTGCAAATGGTAAAGAATGTGATTAAAGGCTCTTTTCCTATTTCAAAAGTTTTAGTTTTCGAGGGTAATAGCTACGTATGTTGAAAAAATGAAGATATTAGACTATTTTATGATTGCACATGGTAAAGAATGTGATTAAAGGCTATTTTCCTATTTCAAAAGTTTTAGTTTTCGAGGGTAATAGCTACGTATGTTGAAAAAATGAAGATATTAGACAATTTTATGATTGCAAATGGTAAAGAATGTGATTAAAGGCTCTTTTCCTATTTCAAAAGTTTTAGTTTTCGAGGGTAAAAGCTACGTATGTTGAAAAATTGAAGATATTAGACTATTTTATGATTGCATATGGTAAAGATTGTGATTAAAGGCTCTTTTCCTATTTCAAAAGTTTTAGTTTTTTAGGGTAATAGCTACGTATGTTGAAAAAATGAAGATATTAGACTATTTTATGATTGCATATGGTAAAGAATGTGATTAAAGGCTCTTTTCCTATGTCAAAAGTTTTAGTGTTCGAGGGTAATAGCTTTGTCTGTGGAAAAAATGAAGATATTAGACAATTTTATGATTGCACATGGTAAAGAATGTGATTAAAGGCTCTTTTCCTATGTCAAACGTTTTAGTTTTCGAGGGTAATAGCTAATTATGTTGAAAAAATGAAGATATTAGACTATTTTATGATTGCAAATGGTAAAGAATGTGATTAAAGGCTCTTTTCCTATTTCAAAAGTTTTAGTTTTCGAGGGTAATAGCTACGTATATTGAAAAAATGAAAATATTAGACTATTTTATGATTGCAAATGGTAAAGAATGTGATTAAAGGCTCTTTTCTTATTTCAAAAGTTTTAGTTTTCGAGGGTAATAGCTATGTCTGTGGAAAAAACGAAAATATTAGACTATTTTATGATTGCACATGGTAAAGAATGTGATTAAAGGCTCTTTTTCTATTTCAAATGTTTTAGTTTTCGTGGGTAATAGCTATGTCTGTGGAAAAAATGAAGATATTAGACTATTTTATGATTGCACATGGTAAAGAATGTGATTAAAGGCTCTTTTCCTATGTCAAACGTTTTAGTTTTCGAGGGTAATAGCTAATTATGTTGAAAAAATGAAGATATTAGACTATTTTATGATTGCACATGGTAAAGAATGTGATTAAAGGCTCTTTTCCTATGTCAAACGTTTTAGTTTTCGAGGGTAATAGCTAATTATGTTGAAAAAATGAAGATATTAGACTATTCTATGATTGCAAATGGTAAAGAATGTGATTAAAGGCTCTTTTCCTATTTCAAAAGTTTTAGTTTTCGAGGGTAATAGCTACGTATGTTGAAAAAATGAAGATATTAGACTATTTTATGATTGCAAATCAAAAGAATGTGATTAAAGGCTCTTTTCCTATTTCTAAAGTTTTAATTTCGCGGGTAATAGCTACGTATGTTGAAAAAATTAAGATATTAGACTATTTCATGATTGCAAATGGTAAAGAATGTGATTAAAGGCTCTTTTCCTATTTCAAAAGTTTTAGTTTTCGAGGGTAATAGCTATGTCTGTGGAAAAAATGAAGATATTAGACTATTTTATGATTGCAAATGGTAAAGAATGTGATTAAAGGCTCTTTCCCTATTTCAAAAGTTTTAGTTTTCGAGGGTAATAGCTACGTATGTTGAAAAAATGAAGATATTAGACTATTTTATGATTGCAAATCAAAAGAATGTGATTAAAGGCTCTTTTCCTATTTCTAAAGTTTTAATTTCGCGGGTAATAGCTACGTATGTTGAAAAAATTAAGATATTAGACTATTTCATGATTGCAAATGGTAAAGAATGTGATTAAAGGCTCTTTTCCTATTTCAAAAGTTTTAGTTTTCGAGGGTAATAGCTACGTATGTTGAAAAAATGAAGATATTAGACTATTTTATGATTGCACATAGTAAAGAATGTGATTAAAGGCTCTTTTCCTATTTCAAAAGTTTTAGTTTTCGAGGGTAAAAGCTACGTATGTTGAAAAATTGAAGATATTAGACTATTTTATGATTGCATATGGTAAAGAATGTGATTAAAGGCTCTTTTCCTATTTCAAAAGTTTTAGTTTTTTAGGGTAATAGCTACGTATGTTGAAAAAATGAATATATTAGACTATTTTATGATTGCAAATGGTAAAGAATGTGATTAAAGGCTCTTTTCCTATGTCAAAAGTTTTAGTGTTCGAGGGTAATAGCTTTGTCTGTGGAAAAAATGAAGATATTAGACTATTTTATGATTGCAAATGGTAAAGAATGTGATTAAAGGCTCTTTCCCTATTTCAAAAGTTTTAGTTTTCGAGGGTAATAGCTACGTATGTTGAAAAAATGAAGATATTAGACTATTTTATGATTGCAAATCAAAAGAATGTGATTAAAGGCTCTTTTCCTATTTCTAAAGTTTTAGTTTTCGCGGGTAATAGCTACGTATGTTGAAAAAATTAAGATATTAGACTATTTTATGATTGCAAATGGTAAAGAATGTGATTAAAGGCTCTTTTCCTATTTCAAAAGTTTTAGTTTTCGAGGGTAATAGCTACGTATGTTGAAAAAATGAAGATATTAGACTATTTTATGATTGCACATGGTAAAGAATGTGATTAAAGGCTATTTTCCTATTTCAAAAGTTTTAGTTTTCGAGGGTAATAGCTACGTATGTTGAAAAAATGAAGATATTAGACAATTTTATGATTGCAAATGGTAAAGAATGTGATTAAAGGCTCTTTTCCTATTTCAAAAGTTTTAGTTTTCGAGGGTAAAAGCTACGTATGTTGAAAAATTGAAGATATTAGACTATTTTATGATTGCATATGGTAAAGAATGTGATTAAAGGCTCTTTTCCTATTTCAAAAGTTTTAGTTTTTTAGGGTAATAGCTACGTATGTTGAAAAAATGAAGATATTAGACTATTTTATGATTGCATATGGTAAAGAATGTGATTAAAGGCTCTTTTCCTATGTCAAAAGTTTTAGTGTTCGAGGGTCATAGCTTTGTCTGTGGAAAAAATGAAGATATTAGACTATTTTATGATTGCACATGGTAAAGAATGTGATTAAAGGCTCTTTTCCTATGTCAAACGTTTTAGTTTTCGAGGGTAATAGCTAATTATGTTGAAAAAATGAAGATATTAGACTATTTTATGATTGCAAATGGTAAAGAATGTGATTAAAGGCTCTTTTTCTATTTCAAAAGTTTTAGTTTTCGAGGGTAATAGCTACGTATATTGAAAAAATGAAAATATTAGACTATTTTATGATTGCAAATGGTAAAGAATGTGATTAAAGGCTCTTTTCTTATTTCAAAAGTTTTAGTTTTCGAGGGTAATAGCTATGTCTGTGGAAAAAACGAAAATATTAGACTATTTTATGATTGCACATGGTAAAGAATGTGATTAAAGGCTCTTTTTCTATTTCAAATGTTTTAGTTTTCGTGGGTAATAGCTATGTCTGTGGAAAAAATGAAGATATTAGACTATTTTATGATTGCACATGGTAAAAAATGTGATTAAAGGCTCTTTTCCTATGTCAAACGTTTTAGTTTTCGAGGGTAATAGCTAATTATGTTGAAAAAATGAAGATATTAGACTATTCTATGATTGCAAATGGTAAAGAATGTGATTAAAGGCTCTTTTCCTATTTCAAAAGTTTTAGTTTTCGAGGGTAATAGCTACGTATGTTGAAAAAATGAAGATATTAGACTATTTTATGATTGCAAATCAAAAGAATGTTATTAAAGGCTCTTTTCCTATTTCTAAAGTTTTAATTTCGCGGGTAATAGCTACGTATGTTGAAAAAATTAAGATATTAGACTATTTCATGATTGCAAATGGTAAAGAATGTGATTAAAGGCTCTTTTCCTATTTCAAAAGTTTTAGTTTTCGAGGGTAATAGCTATGTCTGTGGAAAAAATGAAGATATTAGACTATTTTATGATTGCAAATGGTAAAGAATGTGATTAAAGGCTCTTTCCCTATTTCAAAAGTTTTAGTTTTCGAGGGTAATAGCTACGTATGTTGAAAAAATGAAGATATTAGACTATTTTATGATTGCAAATCAAAAGAATGTGATTAAAGGCTCTTTTCCTATTTCTAAAGTTTTAATTTCGCGGGTAATAGCTACGTATGTTGAAAAAATTAAGATATTAGACTATTTCATGATTGCAAATGGTAAAGAATGTGATTAAAGGCTCTTTTCCTATTTCAAAAGTTTTAGTTTTCGAGGGTAATAGCTACGTATGTTGAAAAAATGAAGATATTAGACTATTTTATGATTGCACATGGTAAAGAATGTGATTAAAGGCTCTTTTCCTATTTCAAAAGTTTTAGTTTTCGAGGGTAAAAGCTACGTATGTTGAAAAATTGAAGATATTAGACTATTTTATGATTGCATATGGTAAAGAATGTGATTAAAGGCTCTTTTCCTATTTCAAAAGTTTTAGTTTTTTAGGGTAATAGCTACGTATGTTGAAAAAATGAATATATTAGACTATTTTATGATTGCAAATGGTAAAGAATGTGATTAAAGGCTCTTTTCCTATGTCAAAAGTTTTAGTGTTCGAGGGTAATAGCTTTGTCTGTGGAAAAAATGAAGATATTAGACTATTTTATGATTGCAAATGGTAAAGAATATGATTAAAGGCTCTTTCCCTATTTCAAAAGTTTTAGTTTTCCAGGGTAATAGCTACGTATGTTGAAAAAATGAAGATATTAGACTATTTTATGATTGCAAATCAAAAGAATGTGATTAAAGGCTCTTTTCCTATTTCTAAAGTTTTAGTTTTCGCGGGTAATAGTTACGTATGTTGAAAAAATTAAGATATTAGACTATTTTATGATTGCAAATGGTAAAGAATGTGATTAAAGGCTCTTTTCCTATTGCAAAAGTTTTAGTTTTCGAGGGTAATAGCTACGTATGTTGAAAAAATGAAGATATTAGACTATTTTATGATTGCACATGGTAAAGAATGTGATTAAAGGCTATTTTCCTATTTCAAAAGTTTTAGTTTTCGAGGGTAATAGCTACGTATGTTGAAAAATTGAAGATATTAGACTATTTTATGATTGCATATGGTAAAGAATGTGATTAAAGGCTCTTTTCCTATTTCAAAAGTTTTAGTTTTTTAGGGTAATAGCTACGTATGTTGAAAAAATGAAGATATTAGACTATTTTATGATTGCATATGGTAAAGAATGTGATTAAAGGCTCTTTTCCTATGTCAAAAGTTTTAGTGTTCGAGGGTAATAGCTTTGTCTGTGGAAAAAATGAAGATATTAGACTATTTTATTATTACAAATGGTAAAGAATGTGATTAAAGGCTATTTTCCTATTTCAAAAGTTTTAGTTTTCGAGGGTAATAGCTACGTATGTTGAAAAAATGAAGATATTAGACTATTTTATGATTGCAAATGGTAAAGAATGTGATTAAAGGCTCTTTTCCTATTTCAAAAGTTATAGTTTTCGAGGGTAATAGCTACGTATGTTGGAAAAATGAAGATATTAGACTATTTTATGATTGCACATGGTAAAGAATGTGATTAAAGGCTCTTTTCCTATTTCAAAAGTTTTAGTTTTCGAGGGTAATAGCTACGTATGTTGAAAAAATGAAGATCTTAGACTATTTTATGATTGCAAATGGTAAAGAATGTGATTAAAGGCTCTTTTCCTATTTCAAAAGTTTTAGTTTTCGATGGCAATAGCTACGTATGTTGAAAAAATGAAGATATTGGACTATTTTATGATTGCACATGGTAAAGAATGTGATTAAAGGCTCTTTTCCTATTTCAAAAGTTTTAGTTTTCGAGGGTAATAGCTACGTATGTTGAAAAAATTAAGATATTAGACTATATTATGATTGCAAATGGTAAAGAATGTGATTAAAGGCTCTTTTCCTATGTCAAAAGTTTTGATTTTTGGGGGTAATAGCTACGTATGTTGAAAAAATTAAGATATTAGACTATTTTATGATTGCAAATGGTAAAGAATGTGATTAAAGGCTATTTTCCTTTTTTCGAGGGTAATAGCTACGTATGTTGAAAAAATGAAGATATTAGACTATTTTATGATTGCAAATGGTAAAGAATGTGATTAAAGGCTCTTTTCCTATTTCAAAAGTTTTAGTTTTCGAGGGTAATAGCTACGTATGTTGAAAAAAGGAAGATATTAGACTATTTTATGATTGCACATGGTAAAGAATGTGATTAAAGTCTTTTTTCCTATTTCAAAAGTTTTAGTTTTCGAGGGTAATAGCTACGTATGTTGAAAAAATGAATATATTAGACTATTTTATGATTGCAAATGGTAAAGAATGTGATTAAAGGCTCTTTTCCTATTTCAAAAGATTTAGTTTTCGAGGGTAATAGCTACGTATGTTGAAAAAATGAAGATATTAGACTATTTTATGATTGCAAATGGTAAAGAATGTGATTAAAGGCTCTTTTCCTATTTCAAAAGTTTTAGTTTTCGAGGGTAATAGCTACGTATGTTGAACAAATGAAGATATTAGACTATTTTAAGATTGCAAATGGTAAAGAATGTGATTAAAGGCTCTTTTCCTATTTCAAAAGTTTTAGTTTTCGAGGGTAATAGCTACGTATGTTGGAAAAATGAAGATATTAGACTATTTTATGATTGCACATGGTTAAGAATGTGATTAAAGGCTCTTTTCCTATTTCAAAAGTTTTAGTTTTCGAGGGTAATAGCTACGTATGTTGAAAAAATGAAGATATTAGACTATTTTATTATTGCAAATGGTAAAGAATGTGATTAAAGGCTCTTTTCCTATTTAAAAAGTTTTAGTTTTCGAGGGCAATAGCTACGTATGTTGAAAAAATGAAAATATTGGACTATTTTATGATTGCACATGGTAAAGAATGTGATTAAAGGCTCTTTTCCTATTTCAAAAGTTTTAGTTTTCGAGGGTAATAGCTACGTATGTTGAAAAAAATGAAGATATTAGACTATTTTATGATTGCAAATGGTAAAGAATGTGATTAAAGGCTCTTTTCCTTTTTTCGAGGGTAATAGCTACGTATGTTGAAAAAATGAAGATATTAGACTATTTTATGATTGCAAATGGTAAAGAATGTGATTTAAGGCTCTTTTCCTATTTCAAAAGTTTTAGTTTTCGAGGGTAATAGCTACGTATGTTGAAAAAAGGAAGATATTAGACTATTTTATGATTGCACATGGTAAAGAATGTGATTAAAGGCTCTTTTCCTATTTCAAAAGTTTTAGTTTTCGTGGGTAATAGCTACGTATGTTGAAAAAATGAAGATATTAGACTATTTTATGATTGCAAATGGTAAAGAATGTGATTAAAGGCTCTTTTCCTATTTCAAAAGTTTTAGTTTTCAAGGGCAATAGCTACGTATGTTGAAAAAATGAAGATATTGGACTATTTTATGATTGCACATGGTAAAGAATGTGATTAAAGGCTCTTTTCCTATTTCAAAAGTTTTAGTTTTCGAGGGTAATAGCTACGTATGTTGAAAAAATTAAGATATTAGACAATTTTATGATTGCACATGGTAAAGAATGTGATTAAAGGCTCTTTTCCTATTTCAAAAGTTTTAGTTTTTGAGGGTAATAGCTACGTATGTTGAAAAAATGAAGATATTAGACTATTTTATGATTGCAAATGGTAAAGAATGTGATTAAAGGCTCTTTTCCTATTTCAAAAGTTTTAGTTTTCGAGGGTAATAGCTAAGTATGTTGAAAAAATGAAAATATTAGACTATTTTATGATTGCAAATGGTAAAGAATGTGATTAAAGTCTATTTTCCTATTTCAAAAGTTTTAGTTTTCGAGGGTAATAGCTATGTCTGTGGAAAAAATGAAGATATTAGACTATTTTATGATTGCACATGGTAAAGAATGTGATTAAAGGCTCTTTTCTG
>NW_027063488.1:0-34662 GCF_032884065.1 Artemia franciscana | reverse complement strand
GCACATGGTAAAGAATGTGATTAAAGGCTCTTTTCCTATGTCAAAAGTTTTAGTTTTCGAGGGTAATAGCTATGTCCGTGGAAAAAATGAAGATATTAGACTATTTTATGATTGCACATGGTAAAGAATGTGATTAAAGGCTCTTTTCCTATGTCAAAAGTTTTAGTTTTCGAGGGTAATAGCTATGTCCGTGGAAAAAATGAAGATATTAGACTATTTTATGATTGCACATGGTAAAGAATGTGATTAAAGGCTCTTTTCCTATGTCAAAAGTTTTAGTTTTCGAGGGTAATAGCTATGTCCGTGGAAAAAATGAAGATATTAGACTATTTTATGATTGCACATGGTAAAGAATGTGATTAAAGGCTCTTTTCCTATGTCAAAAGTTTTAGTTTTCGGGGTAATAGCTATGTCCGTGGAAAAAATGAAGATATTAGACTATTTTATGATTGCACATGGTAAAGAATGTGATTAAAGGCTCTTTTCCTATGTCAAAAGTTTTAGTTTTCGAGGGTAATAGCTATGTCCGTGGAAAAAATGAAGATATTAGACTATTTTATGATTGCACATGGTAAAGAATGTGATTAAAGGCTCTTTTCCTATTTCAAAAGTTTTAGTTTTCGGGGGTAAGAGCTACGTATGTTGAAAAAATGAAGATATTAGACTATTTTATGATTGCACATGGTAAAGAATGTGATTAAAGGCTCTTTTCCTATGTCAAAAGTTTTAGTTTTCGAGGGTAATAGCTATGTCCGTGGAAAAAATGAAGATATTAGACTATTTTATGATTGCACATGGTAAAGAATGTGATTAAAGGCTCTTTTCCTATTTCAAAAGTTTTAGTTTTCGGGGTAATAGCTACGTATGTTGGAAAAAATGAAGATATTAGACTATTTTATGATTGCACATGGTAAAGAATGTGATTAAAGGCTCTTTTCCTATGTCAAAAGTTTTAGTTTTCGAGGGTAATAGCTATGTCCGTGGAAAAAATGAAGATATTAGACTATTTTATGATTGCACATGGTAAAGAATGTGATTAAAGGCTCTTTTCCTATTCAAAAGTTTTAGTTTTGGGGGTAATAGCTACGTATGTTGAAAAAATGAAGATATTAGACTATTTTATGATTGCACATGGTAAAGAATGTGATTAAAGGCTCTTTTCCTATGTCAAAAGTTTTAGTTTTCGAGGGTAATAGCTATGTCCGTGGAAAAAATGAAGATATTAGACTATTTTATGATTGCACATGGTAAAGAATGTGATTAAAGGCTCTTTTCCTATTTCAAAAGTTTTAGTTTTCGAGGGTAATAGCTATGTCCGTGGAAAAAATGAAGATATTAGACTATTTTATGATTGCACATGGTAAAGAATGTGATTAAAGGCTCTTTTCCTATGTCAAAAGTTTTAGTTTTCGAGGGTAAGTAGCTATGTCTATGGAAAAAATGAAGATATTAGACTATTTTATGATTGCACATGGTAAAGAATGTGATTAAAGGCTCTTTTCCTATGTCAAAAGTTTTAGTTTTCGAGGGTAATAGCTATGTCCTGTGGAAAAAATGAAGATATTAGACTATTTTATGATTGCACATGGTAAAGAATGTGATTAAAGGCTCTTTTCCTATTTCAAAAGTTTTAGTTTTCGGGGTAAGAGCTACGTATGTGAAAAAATGAAGATATTAGACTATTTTATGATTGCACATGGTAAAGAATGTGATTAAAGGCTCTTTTCCTATGTCAAAAGTTTTAGTTTTCGAGGGTAATAGCTATGTCCGTGGAAAAAATGAAGATATTAGACTATTTTATGATTGCACATGGTAAAGAATGTGATTAAAGGCTCTTTTCCTATGTCAAAAGTTTTAGTTTTCGAGGGTAAGAGCTACGTATGTTGAAAAAATGAAGATATTAGACTATTTTATGATTGCACATGGTAAAGAATGTGATTAAAGGCTCTTTTCCTATGTCAAAAGTTTTAGTTTTCGAGGGTAATAGCTTTGTCCGTGGAAAAAATGAAGATATTAGACTATTTTATGATTGCACATGGTAAAGAATGTGATTAAAGGCTCTTTTCCTATTTCAAAAGTTTTAGTTTTGGGGGTAAGAGCTACGTATGTTGAAAAAATGAAGATATTAGACTATTTTATGATTGCACATGGTAAAGAATGTGATTAAAGGCTCTTTTCCTATGTCAAAAGTTTTAGTTTTCGAGGGTAATAGCTATGTCCGTGGAAAAAATGAAGATATTAGACTATTTTATGATTGCACATGGTAAAGAATGTGATTAAAGGCTCTTTTCCTATTTCAAAAGTTTTAGTTTTCGAGGGTAATAGCTTATGTCCGTGGAAAAAATGAAGATATTAGACTATTTTATGATTGCACATGGTAAAGAATGTGATTAAAGGCTCTTTTCCTATTTCAAAAGTTTTAGTTTTCGAGGGTAAGTAGCTATGTCTATGGAAAAAATGAAGATATTAGACTATTTTATGATTGCACATGGTAAAGAATGTGATTAAAGGCTCTTTTCCTATGTCAAAAGTTTTAGTTTTCGAGGGTAATAGCTTACGTCGTGGAAAAAATGAAGATATTAGACTATTTTATGATTGCACATGGTAAAGAATGTGATTAAAGGCTCTTTTCCTATGTCAAAAGTTTTAGTTTTCGAGGGTAATAGCTATCGTCCGTGGAAAAAATGAAGATATTAGACTATTTTATGATTGCACATGGTAAAGAATGTGATTAAAGGCTCTTTTCCTATTCAAAAGTTTTAGTTTTCGAGGGTAATAGCTATGTCCGTGGAAAAAATGAAGATATTAGACTATTTTATGATTGCACATGGTAAAGAATGTGATTAAAGGCTCTTTTCCTATTTCAAAAGTTTTATTTTTCGAGGGTAAGTAGCTATGTCTATGGAAAAAATGAAGATATTAGACTATTTTATGATTGCACATGGTAAAGAATGTGATTAAAGGCTCTTTTCCTATGTCAAAAGTTTTAGTTTTCGAGGGTAATAGCTATGTCCGTGGAAAAAATGAAGATATTAGACTATTTTATGATTGCACATGGTAAAGAATGTGATTAAAGGCTCTTTTCCTATGTCAAAAGTTTTAGTTTTCGGGGTAAGAGCTACGTATGTGAAAAAATGAAGATATTAGACTATTTTATGATTGCACATGGTAAAGAATGTGATTAAAGGCTCTTTTCCTATGTCAAAAGTTTTAGTTTTCGAGGGTAATAGCTATGTCCGTGGAAAAAATGAAGATATTAGACTATTTTATGATTGCACATGGTAAAGAATGTGATTAAAGGCTCTTTTCCTATTTCAAAAGTTTTAGTTTTCGGGGTAAGAGCTACGTATGTTGAAAAAATGAAGATATTAGACTATTTTATGATTGCACATGGTAAAGAATGTGATTAAAGGCTCTTTTCCTATGTCAAAAGTTTTAGTTTTCGAGGGTAATAGCTATGTCGTGGAAAAAATGAAGATATTAGACTATTTTATGATTGCACATGGTAAAGAATGTGATTAAAGGCTCTTTTCCTATGTCAAAAGTTTTAGTTTTCGGGGTAATAGCTACGTATGTGAAAAAATGAAGATATTAGACTATTTTATGATTGCACATGGTAAAGAATGTGATTAAAGGCTCTTTTCCTATGTCAAAAGTTTTAGTTTTGAGGGTAATAGCTATGTCCGTGGAAAAAATGAAGATATTAGACTATTTTATGATTGCACATGGTAAAGAATGTGATTAAAGGCTCTTTTCCTATTTCAAAAGTTTTAGTTTTCGAGGGTAATAGCTTATGTCCGTGGAAAAAATGAAGATATTAGACTATTTTATGATTGCACATGGTAAAGAATGTGATTAAAGGCTCTTTTCCTATTTCAAAAGTTTTAGTTTTCGAGGGTAATAGCTATGTCTATGGAAAAAATGAAGATATTAGACTATTTTATGATTGCACATGGTAAAGAATGTGATTAAAGGCTCTTTTCCTATGTCAAAAGTTTTAGTTTTCGAGGGTAATAGCTTCGTCCGTGGAAAAAATGAAGATATTAGACTATTTTATGATTGCACATGGTAAAGAATGTGATTAAAGGCTCTTTTCCTATGTCAAAAGTTTTAGTTTTCGGGGTAATAGCTATGTCTGTGGAAAAAATGAAGATATTAGACTATTTTATGATTGCACATGGTAAAGAATGTGATTAAAGGCTCTTTTCCTATGTCAAAAGTTTTAGTTTTCGAGGGTAAAGCTACGTATGTGGAAAAAATGAAGATATTAGACTATTTTATGATTGCACATGGTAAAGAATGTGATTAAAGGCTCTTTTCCTATGTCAAAAGTTTTAGTTTTCGGGGGTAATAGCTATGTGTGGAAAAAATGAAGATATTAGACTATTTTATGATTGCACATGGTAAAGAATGTGATTAAAGGCTCTTTTCCTATGTCAAAAGTTTTAGTTTTCGAGGGTAATAGCTATGTCCGTGGAAAAAATGAAGATATTAGACTATTTTATGATTGCACATGGTAAAGAATGTGATTAAAGGCTCTTTTCCTATGTCAAAAGTTTTAGTTTTCGGGGTAAGAGCTACGTATGTTGAAAAAATGAAGATATTAGACTATTTTATGATTGCACATGGTAAAGAATGTGATTAAAGGCTCTTTTCCTATGTCAAAAGTTTTAGTTTTCGAGGGTAATAGCTACGTCCGTGGAAAAAATGAAGATATTAGACTATTTTATGATTGCAAATGGTAAAGAATGTGATTAAAGGCTCTTTTCCTATGTCAAAAGTTTTAGTTTTCGGGGTAAAGCTACTATGTTGGAAAAAATGAAGATATTAGACTATTTTATGATTGCACATGGTAAAGAATGTGATTAAAGGCTCTTTTCCTATGTCAAAAGTTTTAGTTTTCGAGGGTAATAGCTACGTATGTTGGAAAAAATGAAGATATTAGACTATTTTATGATTGCACATGGTAAAGAATGTGATTAAAGGCTCTTTTCCTATGTCAAAAGTTTTAGTTTTCGAGGGTAATAGCTATGTCCGTGGAAAAAATGAAGATATTAGACTATTTTATGATTGCACATGGTAAAGAATGTGATTAAAGGCTCTTTTCCTATGTCAAAAGTTTTAGTTTTCGAGGGTAATAGCTACGTATGTGGAAAAAATGAAGATATTAGACTATTTTATGATTGCACATGGTAAAGAATGTGATTAAAGGCTCTTTTCCTATTTCAAAAGTTTTAGTTTTCGAGGGTAATAGCTACGTATGTTGGAAAAAATGAAGATATTAGACTATTTTATGATTGCACATGGTAAAGAATGTGATTAAAGGCTCTTTTCCTATGTCAAAAGTTTTAGTTTTCGAGGGTAATAGCTTCGTGTGGAAAAAATGAAGATATTAGACTATTTTATGATTGCACATGGTAAAGAATGTGATTAAAGGCTCTTTTCCTATGTCAAAAGTTTTAGTTTTCGAGGGTAATAGCTTCGTCCGTGGAAAAAATGAAGATATTAGACTATTTTATGATTGCACATGGTAAAGAATGTGATTAAAGGCTCTTTTCCTATGTCAAAAGTTTTAGTTTTCGAGGGTAATAGCTATGTGTGGAAAAAATGAAGATATTAGACTATTTTATGATTGCACATGGTAAAGAATGTGATTAAAGGCTCTTTTCCTATGTCAAAAGTTTTAGTTTTCGAGGGTAATAGCTATGTCCGTGGAAAAAATGAAGATATTAGACTATTTTATGATTGCACATGGTAAAGAATGTGATTAAAGGCTCTTTTCCTATGTCAAAAGTTTTAGTTTTCGGGGGTAATAGCTATGTCTGTGGAAAAAATGAAGATATTAGACTATTTTATGATTGCACATGGTAAAGAATGTGATTAAAGGCTCTTTTCCTATGTCAAAAGTTTTAGTTTTCGAGGGTAATAGCTACGTATGTGGAAAAAATGAAGATATTAGACTATTTTATGATTGCACATGGTAAAGAATGTGATTAAAGGCTCTTTTCCTATGTCAAAAGTTTTAGTTTTCGAGGGTAATAGCTTCGTCCGTGGAAAAAATGAAGATATTAGACTATTTTATGATTGCACATGGTAAAGAATGTGATTAAAGGCTCTTTTCCTATGTCAAAAGTTTTAGTTTTCGAGGGTAATAGCTACGTCCGTGGAAAAAATGAAGATATTAGACTATTTTATGATTGCACATGGTAAAGAATGTGATTAAAGGCTCTTTTCCTATGTCAAAAGTTTTAGTTTTCGAGGGTAATAGCTACGTATGTTGAAAAAATGAAGATATTAGACTATTTTATGATTGCACATGGTAAAGAATGTGATTAAAGGCTCTTTTCCTATGTCAAAAGTTTTAGTTTTCGAGGGTAATAGCTTCGTCCGTGGAAAAAATGAAGATATTAGACTATTTTATGATTGCACATGGTAAAGAATGTGATTAAAGGCTCTTTTCCTATGTCAAAAGTTTTAGTTTTCGAGGGTAATAGCTTGTCCGTGGAAAAAATGAAGATATTAGACTATTTTATGATTGCACATGGTAAAGAATGTGATTAAAGGCTCTTTTCCTATTTCAAAAGTTTTAGTTTTCGAGGGTAATAGCTATGTCGTGGAAAAAATGAAGATATTAGACTATTTTATGATTGCACATGGTAAAGAATGTGATTAAAGGCTCTTTTCCTATGTCAAAAGTTTTAGTTTTCGAGGGTAATAGCTATGTCCGTGGAAAAAATGAAGATATTAGACTATTTTATGATTGCACATGGTAAAGAATGTGATTAAAGGCTCTTTTCCTATGTCAAAAGTTTTAGTTTTCGAGGGTAATAGCTATGTCTGTGGAAAAAATGAAGATATTAGACTATTTTATGATTGCACATGGTAAAGAATGTGATTAAAGGCTCTTTTCCTATGTCAAAAGTTTTAGTTTTCGGGGTAATAGCTATGTCCGTGGAAAAAATGAAGATATTAGACTATTTTATGATTGCACATGGTAAAGAATGTGATTAAAGGCTCTTTTCCTATTTCAAAAGTTTTAGTTTTCGAGGGTAATAGCTACGTATGTGGAAAAAATGAAGATATTAGACTATTTTATGATTGCACATGGTAAAGAATGTGATTAAAGGCTCTTTTCCTATGTCAAAAGTTTTAGTTTTCGAGGGTAATAGCTTGTCCGTGGAAAAAATGAAGATATTAGACTATTTTATGATTGCACATGGTAAAGAATGTGATTAAAGGCTCTTTTCCTATGTCAAAAGTTTTAGTTTTCGAGGGTAATAGCTACGTATGTGGAAAAAATGAAGATATTAGACTATTTTATGATTGCACATGGTAAAGAATGTGATTAAAGGCTCTTTTCCTATGTCAAAAGTTTTAGTTTTCGGGGTAATAGCTATGTCCGTGGAAAAAATGAAGATATTAGACTATTTTATGATTGCACATGGTAAAGAATGTGATTAAAGGCTCTTTTCCTATGTCAAAAGTTTTAGTTTTCGAGGGTAATAGCTATGTCCGTGGAAAAAATGAAGATATTAGACTATTTTATGATTGCACATGGTAAAGAATGTGATTAAAGGCTCTTTTCCTATGTCAAAAGTTTTAGTTTTCGAGGGTAATAGCTCGTATGTGGAAAAAATGAAGATATTAGACTATTTTATGATTGCACATGGTAAAGAATGTGATTAAAGGCTCTTTTCCTATGTCAAAAGTTTTAGTTTTCGAGGGTAATAGCTATGTCGTGGAAAAAATGAAGATATTAGACTATTTTATGATTGCACATGGTAAAGAATGTGATTAAAGGCTCTTTTCCTATGTCAAAAGTTTTAGTTTTCGGGGTAAAGCTAGTATGTTGGAAAAAATGAAGATATTAGACTATTTTATGATTGCACATGGTAAAGAATGTGATTAAAGGCTCTTTTCCTATGTCAAAAGTTTTAGTTTTCGAGGGTAATAGCTTGTCCGTGGAAAAAATGAAGATATTAGACTATTTTATGATTGCACATGGTAAAGAATGTGATTAAAGGCTCTTTTCCTATGTCAAAAGTTTTAGTTTTCGAGGGTAATAGCTATGTCCGTGGAAAAAATGAAGATATTAGACTATTTTATGATTGCACATGGTAAAGAATGTGATTAAAGGCTCTTTTCCTATGTCAAAAGTTTTAGTTTTCGAGGGTAATAGCTATGTCTGTGGAAAAAATGAAGATATTAGACTATTTTATGATTGCACATGGTAAAGAATGTGATTAAAGGCTCTTTTCCTATGTCAAAAGTTTTAGTTTTCGAGGGTAATAGCTATGTCTGTGGAAAAAATGAAGATATTAGACTATTTTATGATTGCACATGGTAAAGAATGTGATTAAAGGCTCTTTTCCTATGTCAAAAGTTTTAGTTTTCGGGGGTAATAGCTACGTATGTGGAAAAAATGAAGATATTAGACTATTTTATGATTGCACATGGTAAAGAATGTGATTAAAGGCTCTTTTCCTATGTCAAAAGTTTTAGTTTTCGAGGGTAATAGCTATGTCCGTGGAAAAAATGAAGATATTAGACTATTTTATGATTGCACATGGTAAAGAATGTGATTAAAGGCTCTTTTCCTATGTCAAAAGTTTTAGTTTTCGGGGGTAAGAGCTACGTATGTTGAAAAAATGAAGATATTAGACTATTTTATGATTGCACATGGTAAAGAATGTGATTAAAGGCTCTTTTCCTATGTCAAAAGTTTTAGTTTTCGAGGGTAATAGCTATGTCCGTGGAAAAAATGAAGATATTAGACAATTTTATGATTGCACATGGTAAAGAATGTGATTAAAGGCTCTTTTCCTATTTCAAAAGTTTTAGTTTTCGGGGGTAATAGCTACGTATGTTGAAAAAATGAAGATATTAGACTATTTTATGATTGCACATGGTAAAGAATGTGATTAAAGGCTCTTTTCCTATGTCAAAAGTTTTAGTTTTCGAGGGTAATAGCTTCGTCCGTGGAAAAAATGAAGATATTAGACTATTTTATGATTGCACATGGTAAAGAATGTGATTAAAGGCTCTTTTCCTATGTCAAAAGTTTTAGTTTTCGAGGGTAATAGCTATGTCGTGGAAAAAATGAAGATATTAGACTATTTTATGATTGCACATGTCTGTGGAAAAAATGAAGATATTAGACTATTTTATGATTGCACATGGTAAAGAATGTGATTAAAGGCTCTTTTCCTATGTCAAAAGTTTTAGTTTTCGAGGGTAATAGCTATGTCTGTGGAAAAAATGAAGATATTAGACTATTTTATGATTGCACATGGTAAAGAATGTGATTAAAGGCTCTTTTCCTATGTCAAAAGTTTTAGTTTTCGGGGTAATAGCTACGTATGTGGAAAAAATGAAGATATTAGACTATTTTATGATTGCACATGGTAAAGAATGTGATTAAAGGCTCTTTTCCTATGTCAAAAGTTTTAGTTTTCGGGGTAATAGCTACGTCTGTGGAAAAAATGAAGATATTAGACTATTTTATGATTGCACATGGTAAAGAATGTGATTAAAGGCTCTTTTCCTATGTCAAAAGTTTTAGTTTTCGAGGGTAATAGCTATGTCTGTGGAAAAAATGAAGATATTAGACTATTTTATGATTGCACATGGTAAAGAATGTGATTAAAGGCTCTTTTCCTATGTCAAAAGTTTTAGTTTTCGAGGGTAATAGCTATGTCGTGGAAAAAATGAAGATATTAGACTATTTTATGATTGCACATGGTAAAGAATGTGATTAAAGGCTCTTTTCCTATGTCAAAAGTTTTAGTTTTCGAGGGTAATAGCTATGTCCGTGGAAAAAATGAAGATATTAGACTATTTTATGATTGCACATGGTAAAGAATGTGATTAAAGGCTCTTTTCCTATGTCAAAAGTTTTAGTTTTCGGGGTAATAGCTATGTTGGAAAAAATGAAGATATTAGACTATTTTATGATTGCACATGGTAAAGAATGTGATTAAAGGCTCTTTTCCTATGTCAAAAGTTTTAGTTTTCGAGGGTAATAGCTATGTCCGTGGAAAAAATGAAGATATTAGACTATTTTATGATTGCACATGGTAAAGAATGTGATTAAAGGCTCTTTTCCTATGTCAAAAGTTTTAGTTTTCGAGGGTAATAGCTATGTCCGTGGAAAAAATGAAGATATTAGACTATTTTATGATTGCACATGGTAAAGAATGTGATTAAAGGCTCTTTTCCTATGTCAAAAGTTTTAGTTTTCGAGGGTAATAGCTACGTATGTTGGAAAAAATGAAGATATTAGACTATTTTATGATTGCACATGGTAAAGAATGTGATTAAAGGCTCTTTTCCTATGTCAAAAGTTTTAGTTTTCGAGGGTAATAGCTTCGTCCGTGGAAAAAATGAAGATATTAGACTATTTTATGATTGCACATGGTAAAGAATGTGATTAAAGGCTCTTTTCCTATGTCAAAAGTTTTAGTTTTCGAGGGTAATAGCTATGTCTGTGGAAAAAATGAAGATATTAGACTATTTTATGATTGCACATGGTAAAGAATGTGATTAAAGGCTCTTTTCCTATGTCAAAAGTTTTAGTTTTCGAGGGTAATAGCTATGTCGTGGAAAAAATGAAGATATTAGACTATTTTATGATTGCACATGGTAAAGAATGTGATTAAAGGCTCTTTTCCTATGTCAAAAGTTTTAGTTTTCGAGGGTAATAGCTATGTCGTGGAAAAAATGAAGATATTAGACTATTTTATGATTGCACATGGTAAAGAATGTGATTAAAGGCTCTTTTCCTATGTCAAAAGTTTTAGTTTTCGAGGGTAATAGCTATGTCTGTGGAAAAAATGAAGATATTAGACTATTTTATGATTGCACATGGTAAAGAATGTGATTAAAGGCTCTTTTCCTATGTCAAAAGTTTTAGTTTTCGGGGTAAGAGCTACTATGTTGGAAAAAATGAAGATATTAGACTATTTTATGATTGCACATGGTAAAGAATGTGATTAAAGGCTCTTTTCCTATGTCAAAAGTTTTAGTTTTCGAGGGTAATAGCTATGTCCGTGGAAAAAATGAAGATATTAGACTATTTTATGATTGCACATGGTAAAGAATGTGATTAAAGGCTCTTTTCCTATGTCAAAAGTTTTAGTTTTCGAGGGTAATAGCTACGTATGTTGAAAAAATGAAGATATTAGACTATTTTATGATTGCACATGGTAAAGAATGTGATTAAAGGCTCTTTTCCTATGTCAAAAGTTTTAGTTTTCGGGGTAATAGCTACGTATGTTGGAAAAAATGAAGATATTAGACTATTTTATGATTGCACATGGTAAAGAATGTGATTAAAGGCTCTTTTCCTATGTCAAAAGTTTTAGTTTTCGAGGGTAATAGCTATGTCGTGGAAAAAATGAAGATATTAGACTATTTTATGATTGCACATGGTAAAGAATGTGATTAAAGGCTCTTTTCCTATGTCAAAAGTTTTAGTTTTCGGGGTAATAGCTACGTATGTTGAAAAAATGAAGATATTAGACTATTTTATGATTGCACATGGTAAAGAATGTGATTAAAGGCTCTTTTCCTATGTCAAAAGTTTTAGTTTTCGAGGGTAATAGCTTCGTCCGTGGAAAAAATGAAGATATTAGACTATTTTATGATTGCACATGGTAAAGAATGTGATTAAAGGCTCTTTTCCTATTCAAAAGTTTTAGTTTTCGAGGGTAATAGCTATGTCTGTGGAAAAAATGAAGATATTAGACTATTTTATGATTGCACATGGTAAAGAATGTGATTAAAGGCTCTTTTCCTATGTCAAAAGTTTTAGTTTTCGAGGGTAATAGCTACGTATGTTGAAAAAATGAAGATATTAGACTATTTTATGATTGCACATGGTAAAGAATGTGATTAAAGGCTCTTTTCCTATGTCAAAAGTTTTAGTTTTCGAGGGTAATAGCTATGTCGTGGAAAAAATGAAGATATTAGACTATTTTATGATTGCACATGGTAAAGAATGTGATTAAAGGCTCTTTTCCTATGTCAAAAGTTTTAGTTTTCGAGGGTAATAGCTATGTCTGTGGAAAAAATGAAGATATTAGACTATTTTATGATTGCACATGGTAAAGAATGTGATTAAAGGCTCTTTTCCTATTTCAAAAGTTTTAGTTTTCGGGGTAATAGCTACGTATGTTGAAAAAATGAAGATATTAGACTATTTTATGATTGCACATGGTAAAGAATGTGATTAAAGGCTCTTTTCCTATGTCAAAAGTTTTAGTTTTCGAGGGTAATAGCTATGTCCGTGGAAAAAATGAAGATATTAGACTATTTTATGATTGCACATGGTAAAGAATGTGATTAAAGGCTCTTTTCCTATGTCAAAAGTTTTAGTTTTCGAGGGTAATAGCTACGTATGTTGAAAAAATGAAGATATTAGACTATTTTATGATTGCACATGGTAAAGAATGTGATTAAAGGCTCTTTTCCTATGTCAAAAGTTTTAGTTTTCGAGGGTAATAGCTATTCCGTGGAAAAAATGAAGATATTAGACTATTTTATGATTGCACATGGTAAAGAATGTGATTAAAGGCTCTTTTCCTATTCAAAAGTTTTAGTTTTCGGGGTAATAGCTACGTATGTTGGAAAAAATGAAGATATTAGACTATTTTATGATTGCACATGGTAAAGAATGTGATTAAAGGCTCTTTTCCTATGTCAAAAGTTTTAGTTTTCGAGGGTAATAGCTTCGTCCGTGGAAAAAATGAAGATATTAGACTATTTTATGATTGCACATGGTAAAGAATGTGATTAAAGGCTCTTTTCCTATGTCAAAAGTTTTAGTTTTCGAGGGTAATAGCTATGTCCGTGGAAAAAATGAAGATATTAGACTATTTTATGATTGCACATGGTAAAGAATGTGATTAAAGGCTCTTTTCCTATGTCAAAAGTTTTAGTTTTCGAGGGTAATAGCTTCGTCCGTGGAAAAAATGAAGATATTAGACTATTTTATGATTGCACATGGTAAAGAATGTGATTAAAGGCTCTTTTCCTATGTCAAAAGTTTTAGTTTTCGAGGGTAATAGCTATGTCCGTGGAAAAAATGAAGATATTAGACTATTTTATGATTGCACATGGTAAAGAATGTGATTAAAGGCTCTTTTCCTATTCAAAAGTTTTAGTTTTCGAGGGTAATAGCTACGTATGTTGAAAAAATGAAGATATTAGACTATTTTATGATTGCACATGGTAAAGAATGTGATTAAAGGCTCTTTTCCTATGTCAAAAGTTTTAGTTTTCGAGGGTAATAGCTATGTCCGTGGAAAAAATGAAGATATTAGACTATTTTATGATTGCACATGGTAAAGAATGTGATTAAAGGCTCTTTTCCTATTTCAAAAGTTTTAGTTTTCGGGGTAATAGCTATATGTTGAAAAAATGAAGATATTAGACTATTTTATGATTGCACATGGTAAAGAATGTGATTAAAGGCTCTTTTCCTATGTCAAAAGTTTTAGTTTTCGAGGGTAATAGCTTCGTCCGTGGAAAAAATGAAGATATTAGACTATTTTATGATTGCACATGGTAAAGAATGTGATTAAAGGCTCTTTTCCTATGTCAAAAGTTTTAGTTTTCGAGGGTAATAGCTATGTCTGTGGAAAAAATGAAGATATTAGACTATTTTATGATTGCACATGGTAAAGAATGTGATTAAAGGCTCTTTTCCTATGTCAAAAGTTTTAGTTTTCGAGGGTAATAGCTTCGTCCATGGAAAAAATGAAGATATTAGACTATTTTATGATTGCACATGGTAAAGAATGTGATTAAAGGCTCTTTTCCTATGTCAAAAGTTTTAGTTTTCGAGGGTAATAGCTACGTATGTTGAAAAAATGAAGATATTAGACTATTTTATGATTGCACATGGTAAAGAATGTGATTAAAGGCTCTTTTCCTATGTCAAAAGTTTTAGTTTTCGGGGGTAATAGCTTCGTCCGTGGAAAAAATGAAGATATTAGACTATTTTATGATTGCACATGGTAAAGAATGTGATTAAAGGCTCTTTTCCTATGTCAAAAGTTTTAGTTTTCGAGGGTAATAGCTATGTCCGTGGAAAAAATGAAGATATTAGACTATTTTATGATTGCACATGGTAAAGAATGTGATTAAAGGCTCTTTTCCTATGTCAAAAGTTTTAGTTTTCGAGGGTAATAGCTATGTCTGTGGAAAAAATGAAGATATTAGACTATTTTATGATTGCACATGGTAAAGAATGTGATTAAAGGCTCTTTTCCTATGTCAAAAGTTTTAGTTTTCGAGGGTAATAGCTTCGTCCGTGGAAAAAATGAAGATATTAGACTATTTTATGATTGCACATGGTAAAGAATGTGATTAAAGGCTCTTTTCCTATTTCAAAAGTTTTAGTTTTCGAGGGTAATAGCTATGTCTGTGGAAAAAATGAAGATATTAGACTATTTTATGATTGCACATGGTAAAGAATGTGATTAAAGGCTCTTTTCCTATGTCAAAAGTTTTAGTTTTCGAGGGTAATAGCTTCGTCCGTGGAAAAAATGAAGATATTAGACTATTTTATGATTGCACATGGTAAAGAATGTGATTAAAGGCTCTTTTCCTATGTCAAAAGTTTTAGTTTTCGAGGGTAATAGCTATGTCTGTGGAAAAAATGAAGATATTAGACTATTTTATGATTGCACATGGTAAAGAATGTGATTAAAGGCTCTTTTCCTATGTCAAAAGTTTTAGTTTTCGAGGGTAATAGCTACGTATATTGAAAAAATGAAGATATTAGACTATTTTATGATTGCACATGGTAAAGAATGTGATTAAAGGCTCTTTTCCTATGTCAAAAGTTTTAGTTTTGAGGGTAATAGCTATGCCTGTGGAAAAAATGAAGATATTAGACTATTTTATGATTGCACATGGTAAAGAATGTGATTAAAGGCTCTTTTCCTATGTCAAAAGTTTTAGTTTTCGGGGGTAAGAGCTATGTCTGTGGAAAAAATGAAGATATTAGACTATTTTATGATTGCACATGGTAAAGAATGTGATTAAAGGCTCTTTTCCTATGTCAAAAGTTTTAGTTTTCGAGGGTAATAGCTATGTCCGTGGAAAAAATGAAGATATTAGACTATTTTATGATTGCACATGGTAAAGAATGTGATTAAAGGCTCTTTTCCTATTTCAAAAGTTTTAGTTTTCGGAGGGTAAGAGCTACGTATGTTGAAAAAATGAAGATATTAGACTATTTTATGATTGCAATGGTAAAGAATGTGATTAAAGGCTCTTTTCCTATGTCAAAAGTTTTAGTTTTCGAGGGTAATAGCTATGTCTGTGGAAAAAATGAAGATATTAGACTATTTTATGATTGCACATGGTAAAGAATGTGATTAAAGGCTCTTTTCCTATGTCAAAAGTTTTACTTTTCGAGGGTAATAGCTACGTCTGTGGAAAAAATGAAGATATTAGACTATTTTATGATTGCATATGGTAAAGAATGTGATTAAAGGCTCTTTTCCTATGTCAAAAGTTTTAGTTTTCGAGGGTAATAGCTATGTCTGTGGAAAAAATGAAGATATTAGACTATTTTATGATTGCACATGGTAAAGAATGTGATTAAAGGCTCTTTTCCTATGTCAAAAGTTTTACTTTTCGAGGGTAATAGCTATGTCTGTGGAAAAAATGAAGATATTAGACTATTTTATGATTGCACATGGTAAAGAATGTGATTAAAGGCTCTTTTCCTATGTCAAAAGTTTTAGTTTTCGAGGGTAATAGCTTCAGCCGTGGAAAAACTGAAGATATTAGACTATTTTATGATTGCACATGGTAAAGAATGTGATTAAAGGCTCTTTTCCTATTTCAAAAGTTTTATTTTTCAAGGGTAATAGCTATGTCTGTGGAAAAAATGAAGATATTAGACTATTTTATGATTGCATATGGTAAAGAATGTGATTAAAGGCTCTTTTCCAATGTCAAAAGTTTTAGTTTTCGAGGGTAATAGCTTCGTCCGTCGAAAAAATGAAGATATTAGACTATTTTATGATTGCACAAAGTAAAGAATGTGATTAAAGGCTCTTTTCCTATGTCAAAAATTTTAGTTTTCAAGGGTAATAGCTATGTCTGTGGAAAAAATGAAGATATTAGACTATTTTATGAATGCATATGGTAAAGAATGTGATTAAAGGCTCTTTTCCTATGTCAAAAGTTTTAGTTTTCGGGGGGTAAGAGCTACGTATATTGAAAAAATGAAGATATTAGACTATTTTATGATTGCACATGGTAAAGAATGTGATCAAAGGCTCTTTTCCTATGTCAAAAGTTTTAGTTTTTGAGGGTAGTAGCTATGTCTGTGGAAAAAATGAAGATATTAGACTATTTTATGATTGCACATGGTAAAGAATGTGATTAAAGGCTCTTTTCCTATGTCAAAAATTTTAGTTTTCGGGGGTAAGAGCTATGTCTGTGGAAAAAATGAAGATATTAGACTATTTTATGATTGCACATGGTAAAGAATGTGATTAAAGGCTCTTTTCCAATGTCAAAAGTTTTAGTTTTCGAGGGTAATAGCTATGTCCGTGGAAAAAATGAAGATATTAGACTATTTTATGATTGCACATGGTAAAGAATGTGATTAAAGGCTCTTTTCCTATTTCAAAAGTTTTAGTTTTCGGAGGTAAGAGCTACGTATGTTGAAAAAATGAAGATTTTAGACTATTTTATGATTGCAAATAGTAAAGAATGTGATTAAAGGCTCTTTTCCTATGTCAAAAGTTTTAGTTTTCGAGGGTAATAGCTTCGTCCGTGGAAAAAATGAAGATTTTAATCAGATTCTTTACCATGTACAATCATAAAATAGTCAAATATCTTCATTTTTTCCACGGACGAAGCTATTACCCTCGAAAACTAAAACTTTTGGCATAGGAAAAGAACCTTTAATCACATTCTTTACCATGTGCAATCATAAAATAATCTAATATCTTCATTTTTTCAACATACGTAGCTCTTACCCCCGATAACTAAAACTTTTGAAATAGGAAAAGAGCCTTTAATCACATTCTTTACCATGTGCAATCACAAAATAGTCTAATATCTGCATTTTTTCCACGGATATAGCTATTACCCTCGAAAACTAAAACTTTTGACATAGGAAAAGAGCCTTTAATCACATTATTTACCATGTGCAATCATAAAATAGTCTAATATCTTCATTTTTTCCACGGACGAAGCTATTACCCCCGAAAACTAAAACTTTTGACGTAGGAAAGAGCCTTTAATCACATTCTTTACCATGTGCAATCATAAAATAGTCTAATATCTTCATTTTTTCCACAGACATAGCTATTACCCTCGAAAACTAAAACTTTTGAAATAGGAAAAGAGCCTTTAATCAGATTCTTTACCATGTGCAATCATAAAATAGTCTAATATCTTCATTTTTTCAACATACGTAGCTATTACCTTCGAAAAACTAAAACTTTTGACATAGGAAAAGAGCCTTTAATCACATTCTTTACCATGTGCAATCATAAAATAGTCTAATATCTTCATTTTTTCCAGAGACATAGCTATTACCCTCGAAAACTTAAACTTTTGAAATAGGAAAAGAGCCTTTAATCACATTTTTTACCATGTGCAATCATAAAATAGTCTAATATCTTCATTTTTTCAACATACGTAGCTCTTACCCCCGAAAACTAAAACTTTTGAAATAGGAAAAGAGCCTTTAATCACATTCTTTACCATGTGCAATCATAAAATAGTCTAATATCTTCATTTTTTCCACGGACATAGCTATTACCCTCGAAAACTAAAACTTTTGACATAGGAAAAGAGCCTTTAATCACATTCTTTACCATGTGCAATCATAAAATAGTCTAATATCTTCATTTTTTCAACATACGTAGCTCTTACCCCCGAAAACTAAAACTTTTGAAATAGGAAAAGAGCCTTTAATCACATTCTTTACCATTGCAATCATAAAATAGTCTATTTTCCACGGATATAGCTATTACCCTCGAAAACTAAAACTTTTGACATAGGAAAAGAGCCTTTAATCACATTCTTTACCATGTGCAATCATAAAATAGTCTAATATCTTCATTTTTTCCACGGACAAAGCTATTACCCTCGAAAACTAAAACTTTTGACATAGGAAAAGAGCCTTTAATCACATTCTTTACCATGTGCAATCATAAAATAGTCTAATATCTTCATTTTTTCAACAGACATAGCTATTCCCCTCGAAAACTAAAACTTTTGAAATAGGAAAAGAGCCTTTAATCACATTCTTTACCATGTGCAATCATAAAATAGTCTAATATCTTCATTTTTTCCACGGACGAAGCTATTACCCTCGAAAACTAAAACTTTTGACATAGGAAAAGAGCCTTTAATCACATTCTTTACCATTGCAATCATAAAATAGTCTAATATCTTCATTTTTTCAACATACGTAGCTCTTACCCCCGAAAACTAAAACTTTTAAAATAGGAAAAGAGCCTTTAATCACATTCTTTACCATGTGCAATCATAAAATAGTCTAATATCTTCATTTTTTCCATGACATAGCTATTACCCTCGAAAACTAAAACTTTTGACATAGGAAAAGAGCCTTTAATCACATTCTTTACCATGTGCAATCATAAAATAGTCTAATATCTTCATTTTTTCAACATACGTAGCTCTTACCCCGAAAACTAAAACTTTTGAAATAGGAAAAGAGCCTTTAATCACATTCTTTACCATGTGCAATCATAAAATAGTCTAATATCTTCATTTTTTCCACGGACATAGCTATTACCCTCGAAAACTAAAACTTTTGACATAGGAAAAGAGCCTTTAATCACATTCTTTACCATGTGCAATCATAAAATAGTCTAATATCTTCATTTTTTCCACGGACATAGCTATTACCCTCGAAAACTAAAACTTTTGACATAGGAAAAGAGCCTTTAATCACATTCTTTACCATGTGCAATCATAAAATAGTCTAATATCTTCATTTTTTCAACATACGTAGCTATTACCCTCGAAAACTAAAACTTTTGAAATAGGAAAAGACCCTTTAATCACATTCTTTACCATGTGCAATCATAAAATAGTCTAATATCTTCATTTTTTCCACGGATATAGCTATTACCCTCGAAAACTAAAACTTTTGACATAGGAAAAGAGCCTTTAATCACATTCTTTACCATGTGCAATCATAAAATAGTCTAATATCTTCATTTTTTCCACGGACAAAGCTATTACCCTCGAAAACTAAAACTTTTGACATAGGAAAAGAGCCTTTAATCACATTCTTTACCATGTGCAATCATAAAATAGTCTAATATCTTCATTTTTTCAACAGACATAGCTATTACCCTCGAAAACTAAAACTTTTGAAATAGGAAAAGAGCCTTTAATCACATTCTTTACCATGTGCAATCATAAAATAGTCTAATATCTTCATTTTTTCCACGGACGAAGCTATTACCCTCGAAAACTAAAACTTTTGACATAGGAAAAGAGCCTTTAATCACATTCTTTACCATGTGCAATCATAAAATAGTCTAATATCTTCATTTTTTCAACATACGTAGCTATTACCCTCGAAAACTAAAACTTTTGACATAGGAAAAGAGCCTTTAATCACATTCTTTACCATGTGCAATCATAAAATAGTCTAATATCTTCATTTTTTCCACGGACATAGCTATTACCCTCGAAAACTAAAACTTTTGACATAGGAAAAGAGCCTTTAATCACATTCTTTACCATGTGCAATCATAAAATAGTCTAATATCTTCATTTTTTCACATACGTAGCTATTACCCTCGAAAACTAAAACTTTTGAAATAGGAAAAGAGCCTTTAATCACATTCTTTACCATGTGCAATCATAAAATAGTCTAATATCTTCATTTTTTCCACGGACATAGCTATTACCCTCGAAAACTAAAACTTTTGACATAGGAAAAGAGCCTTTAATCACATTCTTTACCATGTGCAATCATAAAATAGTCTAATATCTTCATTTTTTCCACGGACAAGCTATTACCCTCGAAAACTAAAACTTTTGACATAGGAAAAGAGCCTTTAATCACATTCTTTACCATGTGCAATCATAAAATAGTCTAATATCTTCATTTTTTCCACAGACATAGCTATTCCCCTCGAAAACTAAAACTTTTGAAATAGGAAAAGAGCCTTTAATCACATTCTTTACCATGTGCAATCATAAAATAGTCTAATATCTTCATTTTTTCCACGGACGAAGCTATTACCCTCGAAAACTAAAACTTTTGACATAGGAAAAGAGCCTTTAATCACATTCTTTACCATGTGCAATCATAAAATAGTCTAATATCTTCATTTTTTCAACATACGTAGCTCTTACCCCCGAAAACTAAAACTTTTGAAATAGGAAAAGAGCCTTTAATCACATTCTTTACCATGTGCAATCATAAAATAGTCTAATATCTTCATTTTTTCCACGGACATAGCTATTACCCTCGAAAACTAAAACTTTTGACATAGGAAAAGAGCCTTTAATCACATTCTTTACCATGTGCAATCATAAAATAGTCTAATATCTTCATTTTTTCAACATACGTAGCTCTTACCCCCGAAAACTAAAACTTTTGAAATAGGAAAAGAGCCTTTAATCACATTCTTTACCATGTGCAATCATAAAATAGTCTAATATCTTCATTTTTTCCACGGACATAGCTATTACCCTGAAAACTAAAACTTTTGACATAGGAAAAGAGCCTTTAATCACATTCTTTACCATGTGCAATCATAAAATAGTCTAATATCTTCATTTTTTCCACGGACATAGCTATTACCCTCAAAAACTAAAACTTTTGACATAGGAAAAGAGCCTTTAATCACATTCTTTACCATGTGCAATCATAAAATAGTCTAATATCTTCATTTTTTCAACATACGTAGCTCTTACCCTCGAAAACTAAAACTTTTGACATAGGAAAAGAGCCTTTAATCACATTCTTTACCATGTGCAATCATAAAATAGTCTAATATCTTCATTTTTTCCACGGACATAGCTATTACCCTCGAAAACTAAAACTTTTGACATAGGAAAAGAGCCTTTAATCACATTCTTTACCATGTGCAATCATAAAATAGTCTAATATCTTCATTTTTTCCACGGACGAAGCTATTACCCTCGAAAACTAAAACTTTTGACATAGGAAAAGAGCCTTTAATCACATTCTTTACCATGTGCAATCATAAAATAGTCTGATATCTTCATTTTTTCACAGACATAGCTATTACCCTCGAAAACTAAAACTTTTGAAATAGGAAAAGAGCCTTTAATCACATTCTTTACCATGTGCAATCATAAAATAGTCTAATATCTTCATTTTTTCCACGGACATAGCTATTACCCTCGAAAACTAAAACTTTTGACATAGGAAAAGAGCCTTTAATCACATTCTTTACCATGTGCAATCATAAAATAGTCTAATATCTTCATTTTTTCCACATACGTAGCTATTACCCCCGAAAACTAAAACTTTTGACATAGGAAAAGAGCCTTTAATCACATTCTTTACCATGTGCAATCATAAAATAGTCTAATATCTTCATTTTTTCCACGGACATAGCTATTACCCTCGAAAACTAAAACTTTTGACATAGGAAAAGAGCCTTTAATCACATTCTTTACCATGTGCAATCATAAAATAGTCTAATATCTTCATTTTTTCCACGACATAGCTATTACCCTCGAAAACTAAAACTTTTGACATAGGAAAAGAGCCTTTAATCACATTCTTTACCATGTGCAATCATAAAATAGTCTAATATCTTCATTTTTTCCACGGACATAGCTATTACCCTCGAAAACTAAAACTTTTGACATAGGAAAAGAGCCTTTAATCACATTCTTTACCATGTGCAATCATAAAATAGTCTAATATCTTCATTTTTTCCACACGATAGCTATTACCCTCGAAAACTAAAACTTTTGACATAGGAAAAGAGCCTTTAATCACATTCTTTACCATGTGCAATCATAAAATAGTCTAATATCTTCATTTTTTCAACATAGCTATTACCCTCGAAAACTAAAACTTTTGACATAGGAAAAGAGCCTTTAATCACATTCTTTACCATGTGCAATCATAAAATAGTCTAATATCTTCATTTTTTCCACGGACGAAGCTATTACCCTCGAAAACTAAAACTTTTGACATAGGAAAAGAGCCTTTAATCACATTCTTTACCATGTGCAATCATAAAATAGTCTAATATCTTCATTTTTTCACAGACATAGCTATTACCCTCGAAAACTAAAACTTTTGAAATAGGAAAAGAGCCTTTAATCACATTCTTTACCATGTGCAATCATAAAATAGTCTAATATCTTCATTTTTTCCACGGACATAGCTATTACCCTCGAAAACTAAAACTTTTGACATAGGAAAAGAGCCTTTAATCACATTCTTTACCATGTGCAATCATAAAATAGTCTAATATCTTCATTTTTTCCACATACGTAGCTATTACCCCCGAAAACTAAAACTTTTGAATAGGAAAAGAGCCTTTAATCACATTCTTTACCATGTGCAATCATAAAATAGTCTAATATCTTCATTTTTTCCACGGACATAGCTATTACCCTCGAAAACTAAAACTTTTGACATAGGAAAAGAGCCTTTAATCACATTCTTTACCATGTGCAATCATAAAATAGTCTAATATCTTCATTTTTTCACATACGTAGCTATTACCCCCGAAAACTAAAACTTTTGACATAGGAAAAGAGCCTTTAATCACATTCTTTACCATGTGCAATCATAAAATAGTCTAATATCTTCATTTTTTCCACAGACATAGCTATTACCCTCGAAAACTAAAACTTTTGACATAGGAAAAGAGCCTTTAATCACATTCTTTACCATGTGCAATCATAAAATAGTCTAATATCTTCATTTTTTCCACGGACGATAGCTATTACCCTCGAAAACTAAAACTTTTGACATAGGAAAAGAGCCTTTAATCACATTCTTTACCATGTGCAATCATAAAATAGTCTAATATCTTCATTTTTTCACATACGTAGCTATTACCCTCGAAAACTAAAACTTTTGACATAGGAAAAGAGCCTTTAATCACATTCTTTACCATGTGCAATCATAAAATAGTCTAATATCTTCATTTTTTCCACAGACATAGCTATTACCCTCGAAAACTAAAACTTTTGACATAGGAAAAGAGCCTTTAATCACATTCTTTACCATGTGCAATCATAAAATAGTCTAATATCTTCATTTTTTCCACGGACGATAGCTATTACCCTCGAAAACTAAAACTTTTGACATAGGAAAAGAGCCTTTAATCACATTCTTTACCATGTGCAATCATAAAATAGTCTAATATCTTCATTTTTTCCACGGACGATAGCTATTACCCTCGAAAACTAAAACTTTTGACATAGGAAAAGAGCCTTTAATCACATTCTTTACCATGTGCAATCATAAAATAGTCTAATATCTTCATTTTTTCACACACGTAGCTATTACCCTCGAAAACTAAAACTTTTGACATAGGAAAAGAGCCTTTAATCACATTCTTTACCATGTGCAATCATAAAATAGTCTAATATCTTCATTTTTTCCACAGGACGTAGCTATTACCCTCGAAAACTAAAACTTTTGACATAGGAAAAGAGCCTTTAATCACATTCTTTACCATGTGCAATCATAAAATAGTCTAATATCTTCATTTTTTCCACGGACATAGCTATTACCCTCGAAAACTAAAACTTTTGACATAGGAAAAGAGCCTTTAATCACATTCTTTACCATGTGCAATCATAAAATAGTCTAATATCTTCATTTTTTCAACATACGTAGCTATTACCCTCGAAAACTAAAACTTTTGAAATAGGAAAAGAGCCTTTAATCACATTCTTTACCATGTGCAATCATAAAATAGTCTAATATCTTCATTTTTTCCACGGACATAGCTATTACCCTCGAAAACTAAAACTTTTGACATAGGAAAAGAGCCTTTAATCACATTCTTTACCATGTGCAATCATAAAATAGTCTAATATCTTCATTTTTTCCACGGACGAAGCTATTACCCTCGAAAACTAAAACTTTTGACATAGGAAAAGAGCCTTTAATCACATTCTTTACCATGTGCAATCATAAAATAGTCTAATATCTTCATTTTTTCAACATACGTAGCTATTACCCTCGAAAACTAAAACTTTTGACATAGGAAAAGAGCCTTTAATCACATTCTTTACCATGTGCAATCATAAAATAGTCTAATATCTTCATTTTTTCCACAGACATAGCTATTACCCTCGAAAACTAAAACTTTTGACATAGGAAAAGAGCCTTTAATCACATTCTTTACCATGTGCAATCATAAAATAGTCTAATATCTTCATTTTTTCCACGGACATAGCTATTACCCCTCGAAAACTAAAACTTTTGACATAGGAAAAGAGCCTTTAATCACATTCTTTACCATGTGCAATCATAAAATAGTCTAATATCTTCATTTTTTCCACAGACATAGCTCTTACCCTCGAAAACTAAAACTTTTGACATAGGAAAAGAGCCTTTAATCACATTCTTTACCATGTGCAATCATAAAATAGTCTAATATCTTCATTTTTTCCACGGACATAGCTATTACCCTCGAAAACTAAAACTTTTGACATAGGAAGAGAGCCTTTAATCACATTCTTTACCATGTGCAATCATAAAATAGTCTAATATCTTCATTTTTTCACATACGTAGCTATTACCCTCGAAAACTAAAACTTTTGACATAGGAAAAGAGCCTTTAATCACATTCTTTACCATGTGCAATCATAAAATAGTCTAATATCTTCATTTTTTCCACAGACATAGCTATTACCCCGAAAACTAAAACTTTTGACATAGGAAAAGAGCCTTTAATCACATTCTTTACCATGTGCAATCATAAAATAGTCTAATATCTTCATTTTTTCCACGGACATAGCTATTACCCTCGAAAACTAAAACTTTTGACATAGGAAAAGAGCCTTTAATCACATTCTTTACCATGTGCAATCATAAAATAGTCTAATATCTTCATTTTTTCCACGGACGAAGCTATTACCCTCGAAAACTAAAACTTTTGACATAGGAAAAGAGCCTTTAATCACATTCTTTACCATGTGCAATCATAAAATAGTCTAATATCTTCATTTTTTCCATAGACATAGCTATTACCCTCGAAAACTAAAACTTTTGAAATAGGAAAAGAGCCTTTAATCACATTCTTTACCATGTGCAATCATAAAATAGTCTAATATCTTCATTTTTTCCACGGACATAGCTATTACCCTCGAAAACTAAAACTTTTGAATAGGAAAAGAGCCTTTAATCACATTCTTTACCATGTGCAATCATAAAATAGTCTAATATCTTCATTTTTTCCACGGACGAAGCTATTACCCTCGAAAACTAAAACTTTTGACATAGGAAAAGAGCCTTTAATCACATTCTTTACCATGTGCAATCATAAAATAGTCTAATATCTTCATTTTTTCACATACGTAGCTCTTACCCCCGAAAACTAAAACTTTTGAAATAGGAAAAGAGCCTTTAATCACATTCTTTACCATGTGCAATCATAAAATAGTCTAATATCTTCATTTTTTCCACGGACATAGCTATTACCCTCGAAAACTAAAACTTTTGACATAGGAAAAGAGCCTTTAATCACATTCTTTACCATGTGCAATCATAAAATAGTCTAATATCTTCATTTTTTCACATACGTAGCTCTTACCCCCGAAAACTAAAACTTTTGACATAGGAAAAGAGCCTTTAATCACATTCTTTACCATGTGCAATCATAAAATAGTCTAATATCTTCATTTTTTCCACGGACATAGCTATTACCCTCGAAAACTAAAACTTTTGACATAGGAAAAGAGCCTTTAATCACATTCTTTACCATGTGCAATCATAAAATAGTCTAATATCTTCATTTTTTCACATACGTAGCTCTTACCCCGAAAACTAAAGCTTTTGAAATAAGAAAAGAGCCTTTAATCACATTCTTTACCATGTGCAATCATAAAATAGTCTAATATCTTCATTTTTTCCACAGACATAGCTATTACCCTCGAAAACTAAAACTTTTGACATAGGAAAAGAGCCTTTAATCACATTCTTTACCATGTGCAATCATAAAATAGTCTAATATCTTCATTTTTTCCATAGACATAGCTATTACCCTCGAAAACTAAAACTTTTGAAATAGGAAAAGAGCCTTTAATCACATTCTTTACCATGTGCAATCATAAAATAGTCTAATATCTTCATTTTTTCCACGGACGAAGCTATTACCCTCGAAAACTAAAACTTTTGAAATAGGAAAAGAGCCTTTAATCACATTCTTTACCATGTGCAATCATAAAATAGTCTAATATCTTCATTTTTTCCACGGACGAAGCTATTACCCTCGAAAACTAAAACTTTTGACATAGGAAAAGAGCCTTTAATCACATTCTTTACCATGTGCAATCATAAAATAGTCTAATATCTTCATTTTTTCCACATACGTAGCTATTACCCTCGAAAACTAAAACTTTTGACATAGGAAAAGAGCCTTTAATCACATTCTTTACCATGTGCAATCATAAAATAGTCTAATATCTTCATTTTTTCCACGGACATAGCTATTACCCTCGAAAACTAAAACTTTTGACATAGGAAAAGAGCCTTTAATCACATTCTTTACCATGTGCAATCATAAAATAGTCTAATATCTTCATTTTTTCAACATACGTAGCTATTACCCCCGAAAACTAAAACTTTTGAAATAGGAAAAGAGCCTTTAATCACATTCTTTACCATGTGCAATCATAAAATAGTCTAATATCTTCATTTTTTCCACGGACATAGCTATTACCCTCGAAAACTAAAACTTTTGACATAGGAAAAGAGCCTTTAATCACATTCTTTACCATGTGCAATCATAAAATAGTCTAATATCTTCATTTTTTCACATACGTAGCTCTTACCCCCGAAAACTAAAACTTTTGACATAGGAAAAGAGCCTTTAATCACATTCTTTACCATGTGCAATCATAAAATAGTCTAATATCTTCATTTTTTCCACGGACATAGCTATTACCCTCGAAAACTAAAACTTTTGACATAGGAAAAGAGCCTTTAATCACATTCTTTACCATGTGCAATCATAAAATAGTCTAATATCTTCATTTTTTCCACGGACATAGCTATTACCCGAAAACTAAAACTTTTGACATAGGAAAAGAGCCTTTAATCACATTCTTTACCATGTGCAATCATAAAATAGTCTAATATCTTCATTTTTTCCACGGACGATAGCTATTACCCTCGAAAACTAAAACTTTTGACATAGGAAAAGAGCCTTTAATCACATTCTTTACCATGTGCAATCATAAAATAGTCTAATATCTTCATTTTTTCAACATACGTAGCTATTACCCTCGAAAACTAAAACTTTTGACATAGGAAAAGAGCCTTTAATCACATTCTTTACCATGTGCAATCATAAAATAGTCTAATATCTTCATTTTTTCCACAGACATAGCTATTACCCTCGAAAACTAAAACTTTTGACATAGGAAAAGAGCCTTTAATCACATTCTTTACCATGTGCAATCATAAAATAGTCTAATATCTTCATTTTTTCCACGGACATAGCTATTACCCTCGAAAACTAAAACTTTTGACATAGGAAAAGAGCCTTTAATCACATTCTTTACCATGTGCAATCATAAAATAGTCTAATATCTTCATTTTTTCCACGGACATAGCTATTACCCTCGAAAACTAAAACTTTTGACATAGGAAAAGAGCCTTTAATCACATTCTTTACCATGTGCAATCATAAAATAGTCTAATATCTTCATTTTTTCCACGGACATAGCTATTACCCTCGAAAACTAAAACTTTTGACATAGGAAAAGAGCCTTTAATCACATTCTTTACCATGTGCAATCATAAAATAGTCTAATATCTTCATTTTTTCCACAGACGTAGCTATTACCCTCGAAAACTAAAACTTTTGACATAGGAAAAGAGCCTTTAATCACATTCTTTACCATGTGCAATCATAAAATAGTCTAATATCTTCATTTTTTCCACGGACATAGCTATTACCCTCGAAAACTAAAACTTTTGACATAGGAAAAGAGCCTTTAATCACATTCTTTACCATGTGCAATCATAAAATAGTCTAATATCTTCATTTTTTCCACGGACATAGCTATTACCCTCGAAAACTAAAACTTTTGAAATAGGAAAAGAGCCTTTAATCACATTCTTTACCATGTGCAATCATAAAATAGTCTAATATCTTCATTTTTTCCACGGACGAAGCTATTACCCTCGAAAACTAAAACTTTTGACATAGGAAAAGAGCCTTTAATCACATTCTTTACCATGTGCAATCATAAAATAGTCTAATATCTTCATTTTTTCCATACGTAGCTCTTACCCCCGAAAACTAAAACTTTTGAAATAGGAAAAGAGCCTTTAATCACATTCTTTACCATGTGCAATCATAAAATAGTCTAATATCTTCATTTTTTCCACGGACATAGCTATTACCCTCGAAAACTAAAACTTTTGACATAGGAAAAGAGCCTTTAATCACATTCTTTACCATGTGCAATCATAAAATAGTCTAATATCTTCATTTTTTCCACGGACGTAGCTATTACCCTCGAAAACTAAAACTTTTGACATAGGAAAAGAGCCTTTAATCACATTCTTTACCATGTGCAATCATAAAATAGTCTAATATCTTCATTTTTTCCACGGACATAGCTATTACCCTCGAAAACTAAAACTTTTGACATAGGAAAAGAGCCTTTAATCACATTCTTTACCATGTGCAATCATAAAATAGTCTAATATCTTCATTTTTTCACATACGTAGCTATTACCCTCGAAAACTAAAACTTTTGACATAGGAAAAGAGCCTTTAATCACATTCTTTACCATGTGCAATCATAAAATAGTCTAATATCTTAATTTTTTCCACAGACATAGCTATTACCCTCGAAAACTAAAACTTTTGACATAGGAAAAGAGCCTTTAATCACATTCTTTACCATGTGCAATCATAAAATAGTCTAATATCTTCATTTTTTCCATAGACATAGCTATTACCCTCGAAAACTAAAACTTTTGACATAGGAAAAGAGCCTTTAATCACATTCTTTACCATGTGCAATCATAAAATAGTCTAATATCTTCATTTTTTCCACGGACGAAGCTATTACCCTCGAAAACTAAAACTTTTGACATAGGAAAAGAGCCTTTAATCACATTCTTTACCATGTGCAATCATAAAATAGTCTAATATCTTCATTTTTTCCACGGACGAAGCTATTACCCTCGAAAACTAAAACTTTTGACATAGGAAAAGAGCCTTTAATCACATTCTTTACCATGTGCAATCATAAAATAGTCTAATATCTTCATTTTTTCAACATACGTAGCTATTACCCCCGAAAACTAAAACTTTTGAATAGGAAAAGAGCCTTTAATCACATTCTTTACCATGTGCAATCATAAAATAGTCTAATATCTTCATTTTTTCCACGGACATAGCTATTACCCTCGAAAACTAAAACTTTTGAAATAGGAAAAGAGCCTTTAATCACATTCTTTACCATGTGCAATCATAAAATAGTCTAATATCTTCATTTTTTCCAACATACGTAGCTCTTACCCCCGAAAACTAAAACTTTTGACATAGGAAAAGAGCCTTTAATCACATTCTTTACCATGTGCAATCATAAAATAGTCTAATATCTTCATTTTTTCCACGGACATAGCTATTACCCTCGAAAACTAAAACTTTTGACATAGGAAAAGAGCCTTTAATCACATTCTTTACCATGTGCAATCATAAAATAGTCTAATATCTTCATTTTTTCACATACGTAGCTCTTACCCCCGAAAACTAAAACTTTTGAAATAGGAAAAGAGCCTTTAATCACATTCTTTACCATGTGCAATCATAAAATAGTCTAATATCTTCATTTTTTCCACGGACATAGCTATTACCCTCGAAAACTAAAACTTTTGACATAGGAAAAGAGCCTTTAATCACATTCTTTACCATGTGCAATCATAAAATAGTCTAATATCTTCATTTTTTCCACGGACATAGCTATTACCCGAAAACTAAAACTTTTGACATAGGAAAAGAGCCTTTAATCACATTCTTTACCATGTGCAATCATAAAATAGTCTAATATCTTCATTTTTTCCACGGAGATAGCTATTACCCTCGAAAACTAAAACTTTTGACATAGGAAAAGAGCCTTTAATCACATTCTTTACCATGTGCAATCATAAAATAGTCTAATATCTTCATTTTTTCACATATAGCTATTACCCTCGAAAACTAAAACTTTTGACATAGGAAAAGAGCCTTTAATCACATTCTTTACCATGTGCAATCATAAAATAGTCTAATATCTTCATTTTTTCCACAGACATAGCTATTACCCTCGAAAACTAAAACTTTTGACATAGGAAAAGAGCCTTTAATCACATTCTTTACCATGTGCAATCATAAAATAGTCTAATATCTTCATTTTTTCCACGGACATAGCTATTACCCTCGAAAACTAAAACTTTTGACATAGGAAAAGAGCCTTTAATCACATTCTTTACCATGTGCAATCATAAAATAGTCTAATATCTTCATTTTTTCCACAGACGTAGCTATTACCCTCGAAAACTAAAACTTTTGACATAGGAAAAGAGCCTTTAATCACATTCTTTACCATGTGCAATCATAAAATAGTCTAATATCTTCATTTTTTCCACGGACATAGCTATTACCCTCGAAAACTAAAACTTTTGACATAGGAAAAGAGCCTTTAATCACATTCTTTACCATGTGCAATCATAAAATAGTCTAATATCTTCATTTTTTCAACATACGTAGCTATTACCCCCTCGAAAACTAAAACTTTTGAAATAGGAAAAGAGCCTTTAATCACATTCTTTACCATGTGCAATCATAAAATAGTCTAATATCTTCATTTTTTCCACGGACATAGCTATTACCCTCGAAAACTAAAACTTTTGACATAGGAAAAGAGCCTTTAATCACATTCTTTACCATGTGCAATCATAAAATAGTCTAATATCTTCATTTTTTCCACGGACATAGCTATTACCCTCGAAAACTAAAACTTTTGACATAGGAAAAGAGCCTTTAATCACATTCTTTACCATGTGCAATCATAAAATAGTCTAATATCTTCATTTTTTCCACGGACGATAGCTATTACCCTCGAAAACTAAAACTTTTGACATAGGAAAAGAGCCTTTAATCACATTCTTTACCATGTGCAATCATAAAATAGTCTAATATCTTCATTTTTTCCATAGACATAGCTATTACCCTCGAAAACTAAAACTTTTGAAATAGGAAAAGAGCCTTTAATCACATTCTTTACCATGTGCAATCATAAAATAGTCTAATATCTTCATTTTTTCCACGGACATAGCTATTACCCTCGAAAACTAAAACTTTTGACATAGGAAAAGAGCCTTTAATCACATTCTTTACCATGTGCAATCATAAAATAGTCTAATATCTTCATTTTTTCCACGGACGAAGCTATTACCCTCGAAAACTAAAACTTTTGACATAGGAAAAGAGCCTTTAATCACATTCTTTACCATGTGCAATCATAAAATAGTCTAATATCTTCATTTTTTCACATACGTAGCTATTACCCTCGAAAACTAAAACTTTTGACATAGGAAAAGAGCCTTTAATCACATTCTTTACCATGTGCAATCATAAAATAGTCTAATATCTTCATTTTTTCCACGGACATAGCTATTACCCTCGAAAACTAAAACTTTTGACATAGGAAAAGAGCCTTTAATCACATTCTTTACCATGTGCAATCATAAAATAGTCTAATATCTTCATTTTTTCCAACATACGTAGCTATTACCCTCGAAAACTAAAACTTTTGACATAGGAAAAGAGCCTTTAATCACATTCTTTACCATGTGCAATCATAAAATAGTCTAATATCTTCATTTTTTCCACGGACATAGCTATTACCCTCGAAAACTAAAACTTTTGACATAGGAAAAGAGCCTTTAATCACATTCTTTACCATGTGCAATCATAAAATAGTCTAATATCTTCATTTTTTCACATACGTAGCTCTTACCCCCGAAAACTAAAACTTTTGAAATAGGAAAAGAGCCTTTAATCACATTCTTTACCATGTGCAATCATAAAATAGTCTAATATCTTCATTTTTTCCACGGACATAGCTATTACCCTCGAAAACTAAAACTTTTGACATAGGAAAAGAGCCTTTAATCACATTCTTTACCATGTGCAATCATAAAATAGTCTAATATCTTCATTTTTTCCATAGACATAGCTATTACCCTCGAAAACTAAAACTTTTGAAATAGGAAAAGAGCCTTTAATCACATTCTTTACCATGTGCAATCATAAAATAGTCTAATATCTTCATTTTTTCCACGGACATAGCTATTACCCTCGAAAACTAAAACTTTTGAATAGGAAAAGAGCCTTTAATCACATTCTTTACCATGTGCAATCATAAAATAGTCTAGTGTCTTCATTTTTTCCACGGACGAAGCTATTACCCTCAAAAACTAAAACTTTTGACATAGGAAAAGAGCCTTTAATCACATTCTTTACCATGTGCAATCATAAAATAGTCTAATATCTTCATTTTTTCCACATACGTAGCTATTACCCTCGAAAACTAAAACTTTTGACATAGGAAAAGAGCCTTTAATCACATTCTTTACCATGTGCAATCATAAAATAGTCTAATATCTTCATTTTTTCCATAGACATAGCTATTACCCTCGAAAACTAAAACTTTTGAATAGGAAAAGAGCCTTTAATCACATTCTTTACCATGTGCAATCATAAAATAGTCTAATATCTTCATTTTTTCCACGGACGAAGCTATTACCCTCGAAAACTAAAACTTTTGAAATAGGAAAAGAGCCTTTAATCACATTCTTTACCATGTGCAATCATAAAATAGTCTAATATCTTCATTTTTTCCACGGACATAGCTATTACCCTCGAAAACTAAAACTTTTGACATAGGAAAAGAGCCTTTAATCACATTCTTTACCATGTGCAATCATAAAATAGTCTAATATCTTCATTTTTTCAACATACGTAGCTCTTACCCCCGAAAACTAAAACTTTTGAAATAGGAAAAGAGCCTTTAATCACATTCTTTACCATGTGCAATCATAAAATAGTCTAATATCTTCATTTTTTCCACGGACATAGCTATTACCCTCGAAAACTAAAACTTTTGACATAGGAAAAGAGCCTTTAATCACATTCTTTACCATGTGCAATCATAAAATAGTCTAATATCTTCATTTTTTCAACATACGTAGCTATTACCCCGAAAACTAAAACTTTTGACATAGGAAAAGAGCCTTTAATCACATTCTTTACCATGTGCAATCATAAAATAGTCTAATATCTTCATTTTTTCCACGGACATAGCTATTACCCTCGAAAACTAAAACTTTTGACATAGGAAAAGAGCCTTTAATCACATTCTTTACCATGTGCAATCATAAAATAGTCTAATATCTTCATTTTTTCAACATACGTAGCTATTACCCCGAAAACTAAAACTTTTGAAATAGGAAAAGAGCCTTTAATCACATTCTTTACCATGTGCAATCATAAAATAGTCTAATATCTTCATTTTTTCCACGGACATAGCTATTACCCTCGAAAACTAAAACTTTTGACATAGGAAAAGAGCCTTTAATCACATTCTTTACCATGTGCAATCATAAAATAGTCTAATATCTTCATTTTTTCCACGGACATAGCTATTACCCTCGAAAACTAAAACTTTTGACATAGGAAAAGAGCCTTTAATCACATTCTTTACCATGTGCAATCATAAAATAGTCTAATATCTTCATTTTTTCCACGGAGATAGCTATTACCCTCGAAAACTAAAACTTTTGACATAGGAAAAGAGCCTTTAATCACATTCTTTACCATGTGCAATCATAAAATAGTCTAATATCTTCATTTTTTCCACATATAGCTATTACCCTCGAAAACTAAAACTTTTGACATAGGAAAAGAGCCTTTAATCACATTCTTTACCATGTGCAATCATAAAATAGTCTAATATCTTCATTTTTTCCACAGACATAGCTATTACCCTCGAAAACTAAAACTTTTGAATAGGAAAAGAGCCTTTAATCACATTCTTTACCATGTGCAATCATAAAATAGTCTAATATCTTCATTTTTTCCACGGACATAGCTATTACCCTCGAAAACTAAAACTTTTGACATAGGAAAAGAGCCTTTAATCACATTCTTTACCATGTGCAATCATAAAATAGTCTAATATCTTCATTTTTTCCACGGACATAGCTATTACCCTCGAAAACTAAAACTTTTGACATAGGAAAAGAGCCTTTAATCACATTCTTTACCATGTGCAATCATAAAATAGTCTAATATCTTCATTTTTTCCACGGACATAGCTATTACCCTCGAAAACTAAAACTTTTGACATAGGAAAAGAGCCTTTAATCACATTCTTTACCATGTGCAATCATAAAATAGT
>NW_027063487.1:51796-72848 GCF_032884065.1 Artemia franciscana | reverse complement strand
AATCATAAAATAGTCTAATATCTTCATTTTTTCCACAGACATAGCTATTACCCTCGAAAACTAAAACTTTTGACATAGGAAAAGAGCCTTTAATCACATTCTTTACCATTTGCAATAATAAAATAGTCTAATATCTTCATTTTTTCCACGGACGAAGCTATTACCCTCGAAAACTAAAACTGTTGAAATAGGAAAAGAGCCTTTAATCACATTCTTTACCATGTGCAATCATAAAATAGTCTAATATCTTCATTTTTCCACAGACATAGCTCTTACCCCCGAAAACTAAAACTTTTGAAACAGGAAAAGAGCCTTTAATCACATTCTTTACCATGTGCAATCATAAAATAGTCTAATATCTTCATTTTTTCCACGGACGAAGCTATTACCCTTGAAAACTAAAACTTTTGAAATAGGTAAAGAGCCTTTAATCACATTTTTTACCATGTGCAATCATAAAATAGTCTAATATCTTCATTTTTTCCACGGACGTAGCTATTACCCTCGAAAACTAAAACTTTTGAAATAGGATAAGAACCTTTAATCACATTCTCTACCATGTGCAATCATAAAATAGTCTAATATCTTCATTTTTTCCACAGACATAGCTATTACCCTCGAAAACTAAAACTTTTGAAATAGGAAAAGAGCCTTTAATCACATTCTTTACCATGTGCAATCATAAAATAGTCTAATATCTTCATTTTTTCCACGGACGAAGCTATTACCCCCGAAAACTAAAACTTTTGACATAGAAAAAGAGCCTTTAATAACATTCTTTACCATGTGCAATCATAAAGTAGTCTAATATCTTCATTTTTTCCACAGACATAGCTATTACCCTCGAAAACTAAAACTTTTGAAATAGGAAAAGAGCCTTTAATCACATTCTTCACCATGTGCAATCATAAAATAGTCTAATATCTTCATTTTTTCCACAGAAATAGCTATTACCCTCGAAAACTAAAACTTTTTAAATAGGAAAAGAGCCTTTAATCACATTCTTTACCATGTGCAATCATAAAATAGTCTAATATCTTCATTTTTTCCCCAGACGAAGCTATTACCCTTGAAAACTAAAACTTTTGAAATAGGAAAAGAGCCTTTAATCACATTTTTTACCATGTGCAATCATAAAATAGTCTTATATCTTCATTTTTTCCACGGACGAAGCTATTACCCCCAGAAACTAAAACTTTTGAAATAGGAAAAGAGCCTTTAATCACATTCTTTACCATGTGCAATCATAAAATAGTCTAATATCTTCATTTTTTCCCCGGACGAAGCTATTACCCTTGAAAACTAAAACTTTTGAAATAGGAAAAGAGCCTTTAATCACATTTTTTACCATGTGCAATCATAAAATAGTCTAATATCTTCATTTTTTCCACGGACGAAGCTATTACCCCCGAAAACTAAAACTTTTGAAACAGGAAAAGAGCCTTTAATCACATTCTTTACCATGTGCAATCATAAAATAGTTTAATATCTTCATTTTTTCCACAGACATAGCTATTACCCTTATAAACTAAAACTTTTGAAATAGGAAAAGAGCCTTTAATCACATTCTTTACCATGTGCAATCATAAAATTGTCTAATATCTTCATTTTTTCAACATACGTAGCTATTACCCTTGAAAACTAAAACTTTTTAAATAGGAAAAGAGCCTTTAATCACATTCTTTACCATGTGCAATCATAAAATAGTCTAAAATCTTCATGTTTTCCACGGACGTAGCTATTACCCTCGAAAACTAAAACTTTTGAAATAGGAAAAGAGCCTTTAATCACATTCTTTACCATGTGCAATCATAAAATAATCTAATATCTTCATTTTTTCCACGGACGAAGCTAATACCCTCGAAAACTAAAACTTTTGACATAGGAAAAGAGCCTTTAATCACATTCCTTACCATGTGCAATCATAAAATGGTTTAATATCTTCATTTTTTCCACGGACGAAGCTAATACCCTTGAAATCTAAAACTTTTGAAATAGGAAAAGAGCCTTTAATCACATTCTTTACAATGTGCAATCATAAAATAGTCTAATATCTTCATTTTTTCCACAGACATAGCTATTACCCTCGAAAACTAAAACTTTTGAAATAGGAAAAGAGCCTTTAATCACATTCTTTACCATGTGCAATCATAAAATAGTCTAATATCTTCATTTTTTCCACGGAAGTAGCTATTACCCTCGAAAACTAAAACTTTTGACATAGGAAAAGAGCGTTTAATCACATTCTTTACCATTTGCAATCATAAAATAGTCTAATATCTTCATTTTTTCCACGGACGAAGCTATTACCCTCGAAAACTAAAACTGTTGAAATAGGAAAAGAGCCTTTAATCACATTCTTTACCATGTGCAATAATAAAATAGTCTAATATCTTCATTTTTTCCACGGACGAAGCTATTACCCTTGAAAACTAAAACTTTTGAAATAGGAAAAGAGCCTTTAATCACATTTTTTACCATGTGCAATCATAAAATAGTCTAATATCTTCATTTTATCCACGGACGTAGCTATTACCCTCGAAAACTAAAACTTTTGAAATAGGAAAAGAGCCTTTAATCACATTCTTTACCATGTGCAATCATAAAATAGTCTAATATCTTCATTTTTTCCACGGACATGGCTATTACCCTCGAAAACTGAAACTTTTGAAATAGGAAAAGAGCCTTTAATCACATTCTTTACCATGTGCAATCATAAAATAGTCTAATATCTTCATTTTTTCCACGGACGAAGCTATTACCCCCGAAAACTAAAACTTTTGACATAGAAAAAGACCCTTTAATCACATTCTTTACCATTTGCAATCATAAAATAGTCTAATATCTTCATTTTTCCACAGACATAGCTATTACCCTCGAAAACTAAAACTTTTGAAATAGGAAAAGAGCCTTTAATCACATTCTTCACCATGTGCAATCATAAAATAGTCTAATATCTTCATTTTTTCCACAGACATAGCTATTACCCTCGAAAACTAAAACTTTTTAAATAGGAAAAGAGCCTTTAATCACATTCTTTACCATGTGCAATCATAAAATAGTCTAATATCTTCATTTTTTCCCCAGACGAAGCTATTACCCTTGAAAACTAAAACTTTTGAAATAGGAAAAGAGCCTTTAATCACATTTTTTACCATGTGCAATCATAAAATAGTCTTATATCTTCATTTTTTCCACGGACGAAAATATTACCCCCAGAAACTAAAACTTTTGAAATAGGAAAAGAGCCTTTAATCACATTTTTTACCATGTGCAATCATAAAATAGTCTAATATCTTCATTTTTTCCACGGACGAAGCTATTACCCCCGAAAACTAAAACTTTTGAAACAGGAAAAGAGCCTTTAATCACATTCTTTACCATGTGCAATCATAAAATAGTTTAATATCTTCATTTTTTCCACAGACATAGCTATTACCCTGGTAAACTAAAACTTTTGAAATAGGAAAAGAGCCTTTAATCACATTCTTTACCATGTGCAATCATAAAATTGTCTAATATCTTCATTTTTTCAACATACGTAGCTATTACCCTTGAAAACTAAAACTTTTCAAATAGGAAAAGAGCCTTTAATCACATTCTTTACCATGTGCAATCATAAAATAGTCTAATATCTTCATTTTTTCCACGGACGTAGCTATTACCCTCGAAAACTAAAACTTTTGAAATAGGAAAAGAGCCTTTAATCACATTCTTTACCATGTGCAATCATAAAATAATCTAATATCTTCATTTTTTCCATGGACGAAGCTAATACCCTCGAAAACTAAAACTTTTGACATAGGAAAAGAGCCTTTAATCACATTCCTTACCATGTGCAATCATAAAATGGTTTAATATCTTCATTTTTTCCACGGACGAAGCTAATACCCTTGAAATCTAAAACTTTTGAAATAGGAAAAGAGCCTTTAATCACATTCTTTTACAATGTGCAATCATAAAATAGTCCAATATCTTCATTTTTTCCACAGACATAGCTATTACCCTCGAAAACTAAAACTTTTGAAATAGGAAAAGAGCCTTTAATCACATTCTTTACCATGTGCAATCATAAAATAGTCTAATATCTTCATGTTTTCCACGGATGTAGCTATTACCCTCGAAAACTAAAACTTTTGACATAGGAAAAGAGCCTTTAACCACATTCTTTACCATTTGCAATCATAAAATAGTCTAATATCTTCATTTTTTCCACGGACGAAGCTATTACCCTCGAAAACTAAAACTTTTGAAATAGGAAAAGAGCCTTTAATCACATTTTTTACCATGTGCAATCATAAAATAGTCTAATATCTTCATTTTATCCACGGACGTAGCTATTACCCTCGAAAACTAAAACTTTTGAAATAGGAAAAGAGCCTTTAATCACATTCTTTACCATGTGCAATCATAAAATAGTCTAATATCTTCATTTTTTCCACGGACATGGCTATTACCCTCGAAAACTAAAACTTTTGAAATAGGAAAAGAGCCTTTAATCACATTCTTTACCATGTGCAATCATAAAATAGTCTAATATCTTCATTTTTTCCACGGACGAAGCTATTACCCCCGAAAACTAAAACTTTTGACATAGAAAAAGACCCTTTAATCACATTCTTTACCATTTGCAATCATAAAATAGTCTAATATCTTCATTTTTTCCACAGACATAGCTATTACCTTCGAAAACTAAAACTTTTGAAATAGGAAAAGAGCCTTTAATCACATTCTTTACCATTTGCTATCACAAAATAGTCTAGTATCTTCATTTTTTCCACAGACATAGCTATTACCCTTGAAAACTAAAACTTTCGAAATAGGAAAAGACCCTTTAATCACATTCTTTACCATGTGCAATCATAAAATAGTCTAATATCTTCATTTTTTCCACAGACATAGCTATTACCCTCGAAAACTAAAACTTTTGAAATAGGAAAAGAGCCTTTAATCAAATTCTTTACCATGTGCAATCATAAAATAGTCTAATATCTTCATTTTTTCCACGGACGAAGCTATTACCCTTGAAAACTAAAACTTTTGAAATAGGAAAAGAGCCTTTAATCACATTTTTTACCATGTGCAGTCATAAAATAGTCTAATATCTTCATTTTTTCCACGGACGAAGCTATTACACCCGAAAACTAAAACTTTTGACATAGAGAAAGAGCCTTTAATCACATTCTTTACCATGTGCAATCATAAAATAGTCTAATATCTTCATTTTTCAACATACGTAGTTATTACCCCCGAAAACTAAAACTTTTGAAATAGGAAAAGAGCCTTTAATCACATTCTTTACCATGTGCAATCATAAAATAGTCTAATATCTTCATTTTTTCCACAGACATAGCTATTACCCTCAAAAACTAAAGCTTTTGAAACAGGAAAAGAGCCTTTAATCACATTCTTTACCATGTGCAATCATAAAATAATCTAATATCTTCATTTTTTCCACGGACGAAGCTATTACCCCCGAAAACTAAAACTTTTTACATAGGAAAAGAGCCTTTAATCACATTCTTTACCATGTGCAATCATAAAATAGTCTAATATCTTCATTTTTTCCACAGACATAGCTATTACTCTCGAAAACTAAAACTTTTGACATAGGAAAAGAGCCTTTAATCACATTCTTTACCATTTGCAATCATAAAATAGTCTAATATCTTCATTTTTTCCACGGACGAAGCTATTACCCTCGAAAACTAAAACTGTTGAAATAGGAAAAGAGCCTTTAATCACATTCTTTACCATGTGCAATCATAAAATAGTCTAATATCTTCATTTTTCCACAGACATAGCTATTACCCTCGAAAACTAAAACTTTTGAAATAGGAAAAGAGCCTTTAATCACATTCTTTACCATGTGCAATCATAAAATAGTCTAATATCTTCATGTTTTCCACGGATGTAGCTATTACCCTCGAAAACTAAAACTTTTGACATAGGAAAAGAGCCTTTAACCACATTCTTTACCATTTGCAATCATAAAATAGTCTAATATCTTCATTTTTTCCACGGACGAAGCTATTACCCTCGAAAACTAAAACTGTTGAAATAGGAAAAGAGCCTTTAATCACATTTTTTACCATGTGCAATCATAAAATAGTCTAATATCTTCATTTTATCCACGGACGTAGCTATTACCCTCGAAAACTAAAACTTTTGAAATAGGAAAAGAGCCTTTAATCACATTCTTTACCATGTGCAATCATAAAATAGTCTAATATCTTCATTTTTTCCACGGACATGGCAATTACCCTCGAAAACTAAAACTTTTGAAATAGGAAAAGAGCCTTTAATCACATTCTTTACCATGTGCAATCATAAAATAGTCTAATATCTTCATTTTTTCCACGGACGAAGCTATTACCCCCGAAAACTAAAACTTTTGACATAGAAAAAGAATCTTTAATCACATTCTTTACCATTTGCAATCATAAAATAGTCTAATATCTTCATTTTTTCCACAGACATAGCTATTACCTTCGAAAACTAAAACTTTTGAAATAGGAAAAGAGCCTTTAATCACATTCTTTACCATTTGCTATCACAAAATAGTCTAGTATCTTCATTTTTTCCACAGACATAGCTATTACCCTTGAAAACTAAAACTTTCGACATAGGAAAAGACCCTTTAATCACATTCTTTACCATGTGCAATCATAAAATAGTCTAATATCTTCATTTTTTCCACAGACATAGCTATTACCCTCGAAAACTAAAACTTTTGAAATAGGAAAAGAGCCTTTAATCAAATTCTTTACCATGTGCAATCATAAAATAGTCTAATATCTTCATTTGTTCCACGGACGAAGCTATTACCCTTGAAAACTAAAACTTTTGAAATAGGAAAAGAGCCTTTAATCACATTTTTTACCATGTGCAGTCATAAAATAGTCTAATATCTTCATTTTTTCCACGGACGAAGCTATTACCCCCGAAAACTAAAACTTTTGACATAGAGAAAGAGCCTTTAATCACATTCTTTACCATGTGCAATCATAAAATAGTCTAATATCTTCATTTTTCAACATACGTAGTTATTACCCCCGAAAACTAAAACTTTTGAAATAGGAAAAGAGCCTTTAATCACATTCTTTACCATGTGCAATCATAAAATAGTCTAATATCTTCATTTTTTCCACAGACATAGCTATTACCCTCAAAAACTAAAGCTTTTGAAACAGGAAAAGATCCTTTAATCACATTCTTTACCATGTGCAATCATAAAATAATCTAATATCTTCATTTTTTCCACGGACGAAGCTATTACCCCCGAAAACTAAAACTTTTTACATAGGAAAAGAGCCTTTAATCACATTCTTTACCATGTGCAATCATAAAATAGTCTAATATCTTCATTTTTTCCACAGACATAGCTATTACTCTCGAAAACTAAAACTTTTGACATAGGAAAAGAGCCTTTAATCACATTCTTTACCATTTGCAATCATAAAATAGTCTAATATCTTAATTTTTTCCACGGACGAAGCTATTACCCTCGAAAACTAAAACTGTTGAAATAGGAAATGAGCCTTTAATCACATTCTTTACCATGTGCAATCATAAAATAGTCTAATATCTTCATTTTTCCACAGACATAGCTCTTACCCCCGAAAACTAAAACTTTTGAAACAGGAAAAGAGCCTTTAATCACATTCTTTACCATGTGCAATCATAAAATAGTCTAATATCTTCATTTTTTCCACGGACGAAGCTATTACCCTTGAAAACTAAAACTTTTGAAATAGGAAAAGAGCCTTTAATCACATTTTTTACCATGTGCAATCATAAAATAGTCTAATATCTTCATTTTTTCCATGGACGTAGCTATTACCCTCGAAAACTAAAACTTTTGAAATAGGATAAGAACCTTTAATCACATTCTCTACCATGTGCAATCATAAAATAGTCTAATATCTTCATTTTTTCCACAGACATAGCTATTACCCTCGAAAACTAAAACTTTTGAAATAGGAAAAGAGCCTTTAATCACATTCTTTACCATGTGCAATCATAAAATAGTCTAATATCTTCATTTTTTCCACGGACGAAGCTATTACCCCCGAAAACTAAAACTTTTGACATAGAAAAAGAGCCTTTAATAACATTCTTTACCATGTGCAATCATAAAGTAGTCTAATATCTTCATTTTTTCCACAGACATAGCTATTACCCTCGAAAACTAAAACTTTTGAAATAGGAAAAGAGCCTTTAATCACATTCTTTACCATGTGCAATCATAAAATAGTCTAATATCTTCATTTTTTCCACGGACGTAGCTATTACCCTCGAAAACTAAAACTTTTGACATAGGAAAAGAGCGTTTAACCACATTCTTTACCATTTGCAATCATAAAATAGTCTAATATCTTCATTTTTTCCACGGACGAAGCTATTACCCTCGAAAACTAAAACTGTTGAAATAGGAAAAGAGCCTTTAATCACATTCTTTACCATGTGCAATCATAAAATAGTCTAATATCTTCATTTTTTCCACGGACGAAGCTATTATCCTTGAAAACTAAAACTTTTGAAATAGGAAAAGAGCCTTTAATCACATTTTTTACCATGTGCAATCATAAAATAGTCTAATATCTTCATTTTATCCACGGACGTAGCTATTACCCTCGAAAACTAAAACTTTTGAAATAGGAAAAGAGCCTTTAATCACATTCTTTACCATGTGCAATCATAAAATTGTCTAATATCTTCATTTTTTTACAGACAAAGCTATTACCCTCGAAAACTAAAACTTTTTAAATAGGAAAAGAGCCTTTAATCACATTCTTTACCATGTCCAATCATAAAATAGTCTAATATCTTCATTTTTTCCCCAGACGAAGCTATTACCCTTGAAAACTAAAACTTTTGAAATAGGAAAAGAGCCTTTAATCACATTCTTTACCATGTGCAATCATAAAATAGTCTTATATCTTCATTTTTTCCACGGACGAAGCTATTACCCCCAGAAACTAAAACTTTTGAAATAGGAAAAGAGCCATTAATCACATTCTTTACCATGTGCAATCATAAAATAGTCTAATATCTTCATTTTTTCCCCGGACGAAGCTATTACCCTTGAAAACTAAAACTTTTGAAATAGGAAAAGAGCCTTTAATCACATTTTTTACCATGTGCAATCATAAAATAGTCTAATATCTTCATTTTTTCCACGGACGAAGCTATTACCCCCGAAAACTAAAACTTTTGAAACAGGAAAAGAGCCTTTAATCACATTCTTTACCATGTGCAATCATAAAATAGTTTAATATCTTCATTTTTTCCACAGACATAGCTATTACCCTGGTAAACTAAAACTTTTGAAATAGGAAAAGAGCCTTTAATCACATTCTTTACCATGTGCAATCATAAAATTGTCTAATATCTTCATTTTTTCAACATACGTAGCTATTACCCTTGAAAACTAAAACTTTTGAAATAGGAAAAGAGCCTTTAATCACATTCTTTACCATGTGCAATCATAAAATAGTCTAATATCTTCATTTTTTCCACGGACATAGCTATTACCCTCGAAAACTAAAACTTTTGAAATAGGAAAATAGCCTTTAATCACATTCTTTACCATGTGCAATCATAAAATAATCTAATATCTTCATTTTTTCCATGGACGAAGCTAATACCCTCGAAAACTAAAACTTTTGACATAGGAAAAGAGCCTTTAATCACATTCCTTACCATGTGCAATCATAAAATAGTCTAATATCTTCATTTTTTTTCCACAGACATAGCTATTACCTTCGAAAACTAAAACATTTGAAATAGGAAAAGAGCCTTTAATCACATTCTTTACCATGTGCAATCATAAAATTGTCTAATATCTTCATTTTTTCAACATACGTAGCTATTACCCTTGAAAACTAAAACTTTTGAAATAGGAAAAGAGCCTTTAATCACATTCTTTACCATGTGCAATCATAAAATAGTCTAATATCTTCATTTTTTCCACGGACATAGCTATTACCCTCGAAAACTAAAACTTTTGAAATAGGAAAAGAGCCTTTAATCTCATTCTTTAAAATGTGCAATCATAAAATAGTCTAATATCTTCATTTTTTCCACGGACGAAGCTATTACTCCCGAAAACTAAAACTTTTGACGTAGAAAAAGACCCTTTAATCACATTCTTTACCATTTGCAATCATAAAATAGTCTAATATCTTCATTTTTTTTCCACAGACATAGCTATTACCTTCGAAAACTAAAACATTTGAAATAGGAAAAGAGCCTTTAATCACATTCTTTACCATTTGCTATCACAAAATAGTCTAATATCTTCATTTTTTCCATAGACATAGCTATTACCCTTGAAATCTAAAACTTTTGAAATAGGAAAAGAGCCTTTAATCACATTCTTTACCATGTGCAATCATAAAATTGTCTAATATCTTCATTTTTTCAACATACGTAGCTATTACCCTTGAAAACTAAAACTTTTGAAATAGGAAAAGAGCCTTTAATCACATTCTTTACCATGTGCAATCATAAAATAGTCTAATATCTTCTTTTTTTCCACGGACGTAGCTATTACCCTCGAAAATTAAAACTTTTGAAATAGGAAAAGAGCCTTTAATCACATTCTTTACCATGTACAATCATAAAATAATCTAATATCTTAATTTTTTCCACGGACGAAGTTATTACCCCCGAAAACTAAAACTTTTGAAATAGCAAAAGAGCCTTTAATCACATTTTTTTACCATGTGCAATCATAAAATAGTCTAATATCTTCATTTTTTCCACAGACATAGCTATTACCCTCGAAAACTAAAATTTTTGAAATAGGAAAAGAGCCTTTAATCACATTCTTTACCATATGCAATCATAAAATAGTCTAATATCTTCATTTTTTCCACAGACATAGCTATTACCCTTGAAAACTAAAACTTTTGAAATAGGAAAAGAGCCTTTAATCACATTTTTTTTACCATGTGCAATCATAAAATAGTCTAATATCTTCATTTTTTCCACGGACGTAGCTATAACCCTCGAAAACTAAACCTTTTGAAATAGGAAAAGAGCCTTTAATCACATTCCTTACCATTTGCAATCATAAATTAGTCTAATATCTTCATTTTTTCAACATACGTAGCTATTACCCTCGAAAACTAAAACTTTTGAAATAGGAAAAGAGCCTTTAATCACATTCTTTACCATTTGCTATCATAAAATAGTCTAATATCTTCATTTTTTCCACAGACATAGCTATTACCCTTGAAAACTAAAACTTTTGAAATAGGAAAAGAGCCTTTAATCACATTCTTTACCATCTGCAATCATAAAATTGTCTAATATCTTCATTTTTTTAAAATACGTAGCTATTACCCTTGAAAACTAAAACTTTTGAAATGGGAAAATAGCCTTTAATCACATCCTTTTCCATGTGCAATCATATAATAGTCTAATATCTTCATTTTTTCCACGGACGTAGCTATTACCCTCGAAAACTAAAACTTCTGAAATAGGAAAAGACCCTTTAATCACATTCTTTACCATTTGCAATCAATAAATAGTCTAACATCTTCATTTTTTCCACAGACATAGCTATTACCATCGAAAACTAAAACTTTTGAAATAGGAAAAGAGCCTTTAATCACATTCTTTACCATTTGCAATCATAAATTAGTCTAATATCTTCATTTTTTCAACATACGTAGCTATTACCCTCGAAAACTAAAACTTTTGACATAGGGAAAGAGCCTTTAATCACATTCTTTACCATTTGCAATCATAAAATAGTCTAATATCTTCATTTTTTCCACGGACGAAGCTTTTACCCTCGAAAACTAAAACTGTTGAAATAGGAAAAGAGCCTTTAATCACATTTTTTTACCATGTGTAATCATAAAATAGTCTAATATCTTCATTTTTCCACAGACATAGCTCTTACCCCCGAAAACTAAAACTTTTGAAATAGGAAAAGAGCCTTTAATCACATTCTTTACCAAGTGCAATCAGAAAATAGTCTAATATCTTCATTTTTTCCACAGACGTAGCTATTACCCTCGAAAATTAAAACTTTTGAAATAGGAAAAGAGCCTTTAATCACATTCTTTACCATGTACAATCATAAAATAATCTAATATCTTAATTTTTTCCACGGACGAAGTTATTACCCCCGAAAACTAAAACTTTTTACATAGGAAAAGAGCCTTTAATCACATTCTTTACCATGTGCAATCATAAAATTGTCTAATATCTTCATTTTTTCAACATACGTAGCTATTACCCTGGTAAACTAAAACTTTTGAAATAGGAAAAGAGCCTTTAATCACATTCTTTACCATGTGCAATCATAAAATTGTCTAATATCTTCATTTTTTCAACATACGTAGCTATTACCCTTGAAAACTAAAACTTTTGAAATAGGAAAAAAGCCTTTAATCACATTCTTTACCATGTGCAATCATAAAATAGTCTAATATCTTCATTTTTTCCACGGACGAAGCTATTAACCCCGAAAACTAAAACTTTTGACATAGGAAAAGAGCCTTTAATCACATTCTTTACCATGTGCAATCATGAAAAAATCTAATATCTTCATTTTTTCCACAGACATAGCTATTACAATCGAAAACTAGAACTTTTGAAATAGGAAAAGAGCCTTTAATCACACTCTTTACCATGTGCAATCATAAAATAGTCTAATATCTTCATTTTTTCCACAGACATAGCTATTACCCTCGAAAACTAAAACTTTTGACATAGGATAAGAGCCTTTAATCACATTCTTTACCATTTTCAACCATAAAATAGTCTAATATCTTCATTTTTTTCACGGACGAAGCTATTACCCTCGAAAACTAAAACTGTTGAAATAGGAAAAGAGCCTTTAATCACATTCTTTACCATGTGCAATCATAAAATAGTCTAATATCTTCATTTTTCTACAGACATAGCTCTTACCCCCGAAAACTAAAACTTTTGAAATAAGAAAAGAGCATTTAATCACATTCTTTACAATGTGCAATCATAAAATAGTCTAATATCTTCATTTTTTCCACGGACGAAACTATTACCCTTGAAAACTAAAACTTTTGACATAGGAAAAGAGCCTTCAATCACATTTTTTACCATGTGCAATCATAAAATAGTCTAATATCTTCATTTTTTCCACAGACATAGCTATTACCCTCGAAAACTAAAATTTTTGAAATAGGAAAAGAGCCTTTAATCACATTCTTTACCATATGCAATCATAAAATAGTCTAATATCTTCATTTTTTCCACGGACGAAGCTATTACCCCCGAAAACTAAAACTTTTGACATAGAAAAAGAGATTTTAATCACATTCTTTACCATGTGCAATCATAAAATAGTCTAATATCTTCATTTTTTCCACTGACATAGCTATTACCCTTGAAAACTAAAACTTTTGAAATAGGAAAAGAGCCTTTAATCACATTTTTTTTACCATGTGCAATCATAAAATAGTCTAATATCTTCATTTTTTCCACGGACGTAGCTATTACCCTCGAAAACTAAAACTTTTGAAATAGGAAAAGAGCCTTTAATCACATTCTTTACCATTTGCTATCATAAAATAGTCTAATATCTTCATTTTTTCCACAGACATAGCTATTACCCTTGAAAACTAAAACTTTTGAAATAGGAAAAGAGCCTTTAATCACATTCTTTACCATCTGCAATCATAAAATTGTCTAATATCTTCATTTTTTTAAAATACGTAGCTATTACCCTTGAAAACTAAAACTTTTGAAATGGGAAAATAGCCTTTAATCACATCCTTTTCCATGTGCAATCATATAATAGTCTAATATCTTCATTTTTTCCACGGACGTAGCTATTACCCTCGAAAACTAAAACTTCTGAAATAGGAAAAGCCCCTTTAATCACATTCTTTACCATTTGCAATCAATAAATAGTCTAATATCTTCATTTTTTCCACAGACATAGCTATTACCATCGAAAACTAAAACTTTTGAAATAGGAAAAGAGCCTTTAATCACATTCTTTACCATTTGCAATCATAAATTAGTCTAATATCTTCATTTTTTCAACATACGTAGCTATTACCCTCGAAAACTAAAACTTTTGACATAGGGAAAGAGCCTTTAATCACATTCTTTACCATTTGCAATCATAAAATAGTCTAATATCTTCATTTTTTCCACGGACGAAGCTTTTACCCTCGAAAACTAAAACTGTTGAAATAGGAAAAGAGCCTTTAATCACATTTTTTTACCATGTGTAATCATAAAATAGTCTAATATCTTCATTTTTCCACAGACATAGCTCTTACCCCCGAAAACTAAAACTTTTGAAATAGGAAAAGAGCCTTTAATCACATTCTTTACCAAGTGCAATCAGAAAATAGTCTAATATCTTCATTTTTTCCACAGACATAGCTATTACCCTCGAAAACTAAAACTTTTGAAATAGGAAAAGAGCCTTTAATCACATTCTTTACCATGTGCAATCATAAAATAGTCTAATATCTTCATTTTTTCCACGGACGAAGCTATTACCCCCGAAAACTAAAACTTTTGACATAGAAAAACACCCTTTAATCACATTCTTTACCATGTGCAATCATAAAATAGTCTAATATCTTCATTTTTTCCACAGACATAGCTATTACCTTCGAAAACTAAAACTTTTGAAATAGGAAAAGAGCCTTTAATCACATTTTTTACCATGTGTAATCATAAAATAGTCTAATATCTTCATTTTTTTTCCACGGACTTAGCTATTACCCTCGAAAACTAAAACTTTTGAAATAGGAAAAGGGCCTTTAATCACATTCTTTACCATGTGCAATCATAAAATAGTCTAATATCTTCATTTTTTCCACGGACATAGCTATTACCCTCGAAAACTAAAACATTTGAAATAGGAAAAGAGCCTTTAATCACATTCTTTAAAATGTGCAATCATAAAATAGTCTAATATCTTCATTTTTTCCACGGACGAAGCTATTACACCCGAAAACTAAAACTTTTGACATAGAAAAAGACCCTTTAATCACATTCTTTACCATTTGCAATCATAAAATAGTCTAATATCTTCATTTTTTTCCACAGACATAGCTATTACCTTCGAAAACTAAAACTTTTGAAATAGGAAAAGAGCCTTTAATCACATTCTTTACCATTTGCAATCATAAATTAGTCTAATATCTTCATTTTTTCAACATACGTAGCTATTACCCTTGAAAACTAAAACTTTTGAAATAGGAAAAGAGCCTTTAATCACATTCTTTACCATGTACAATCATAAAATAATCTAATATCTTCATTTTTTCCACGGACGAAGCTATTACCCCCGAAAACTAAAACTTTTGACATAGAAAAAGACCCTTTAATCACATTCTTTACCATTTGCAATCATAAAATAGTCTAATAATATCTTCATTTTTTCCACAGACATAGCTATTACCTTCGAAAACTAAAACTTTTGAAATAGGAAAAGAGCCTTTAATCACATTCTTTACCATTTGCAATCATAAATTAGTCTAATATCTTCATTTTTTCAACATACGTAGCTATTACCCTCGAAAACTAAAACTTTTGAAATAGGAAAAGAGCCTTTAATCACATTCTTTACCATTTGCTATCACAAAATAGTCTAATATCTTCATTTTTTCCACAGACATAGCTATTACCCTTGAAAACTAAAACTTTTGAAATAGGAAAAGAGCCTTTAATCACATTCTTTACCATGTGCAATCATAAAATTGTCTAATATCTTCATTTTTTCAACATACTTAGCTATTACCCTTGAAAACTAAAACTTTTGAAATAGGAAAAGAGCCTTTAATCACATTCTTTACCATGTGCAATCATAAAATAGTCTAATATCTTCATTTTTTCCACGGACGAAGCTATTACCCCCGAAAACTTAAACTTTTTACAGAGGAAAAGAGCCTTTAATCACATTCTTTACCATGTGCAATGATAAAATAGTCTATTATCTTCATTTTTTCTACAGACATAGCTATTACCCTCGAATACTAAAACTTTTGACATAGGAAAAGAACCTTTAATCACATTCTTTACCATTTGCAATCATAAAATAGTCTAATATCTTCATTTTTTCCACGGACGAAGCTATTACCACCGAAAACTAAAACTTTTGAAATAGGAAAAGAGCCTTTAATCACATTCTTTACCATGTGCAATCATAAAATTGTCTAATATCTTCATTTTTTCAACATACGTAGCTATTACCCTTGAAAACTAAAACTTTTGAAATAGGAAAAGAGCCTTTAATCACATTCTTTACCATGTGCAATCATAAAATAGTCTAATATCCTCATTTTTTCCACAGACATAGCTATTACCATCGAAAACTAAAACTTTTGAAATAGGAAAAGAGCCTTTAATCACATTCTTTACCATTTACAATCATAAATTAGTCTAATATCTTCATTTTTTCAACATACATAGCTATTACCCTCGAAAACTAAAACTTTTGAAATAGGAAAAGAGCCTTTAATCACATTCTTTACCATTTGCTATCATAAAATAGTCTAATATCTTCATTTTTTCCACAGACATAGCTATTACCCTTGAAAACTAAAACTTTTGAAATAGGAAAAGAGCCTTTAATCACATTCTTTACCATGTGCAATCATAAAATTGTCTAATATCTTCATTTTTTCAACATACGGAGCTATTACCCTTGAAAACTAAAACTTTTGAAATAGGAAAAGAGCCTTTAATCACATTCTTTACCATGTGCAATCATAAAATAGTCTAATATCTTCATTTTTTCCACGGACGTAGCTATTACCCTCGAAAACTAAAACTTTTGAAATAGGAAAAGAGCCTTTAATCACATTCTTTACCATATGCAATCATAAAATAGTCTAATTTCTTCATTTTTTCCACAGACATAGCTATTACCCTCGAAAACTAAAACTTTTGACATAGGAAAAGAGCCTTTAATCACATTCTTTACCATGTGCAATCATAAAATAGTCTAATATCCTCATTTTTTCCACAGACATAGCTATTACCATCGAAAACTAAAACTTTCGAAATAGGAAAAGAGCCTTTAATCACATTCTTTACCATTTGCAATCATAAATTAGTCTAATATCTTCATTTTTTCAACATACATAGCTATTACCCTCGAAAACTAAAACTTTTGAAATAGGAAAAGAGCCTTTAATCACATTCTTTACCATTTGCTATCATAAAATAGTCTAATATCTTCATTTTTTCCACAGACATAGCTATTACCCTTGAAAACTAAAACTTTTGAAATAGGAAAAGAGCCTTTAATCACATTCTTTACCATGTGCAATCATAAAATTGTCTAATATCTTCATTTTTTAAACATACGGAGCTATTACCCTTGAAAACTAAAACTTTTTAAATAGGAAAAGAGCCTTTAATCACATTCTTTACCATGTGCAATCAAAAAATAATCTAATATCTTCATTTTTCCACAGAAATAGCTATTATCCTCGAAAACTAAAACTTTTGACATAGGAAAAGAGCCTTTAATCACATTCTTTACCATTTGCAATCATAAAATAGTCTAATATCTTCATTTTTTCCACGGACGAAGCTCTTACCCTCGAAAACTAAAACTGTTGAAATAGGAAAAGAGCCTTTAATCACATTCTTTACCATGTGCAATCATAAAATTGTCTAATATCTTCATTTTTTAAACATACGGAGCTATTACCCTTGAAAACTAAAACTTTTGAAATAGGAAAAGAGCCTTTAATCACATTCTTTACCATGTGCAATCATAAAATAGTCTAATATCTTCATTTTTCCACAGACATAGCTTTTACCCCCGAAAACTAAAACTTTTGAAATAGGAAAAGAGCCTTTAATCATATTCTTTACGATGTGCAATCATAAAATAGTCTAATATCTTCATTTTTTCCACGGACGAAGCTATTACCCTTGAAAACTAAAACTTTTGAAATAGGAAAAGAGCCTTTAATCACATTATTTACCATTTGCTATCACAAAATAGTCTAATATCTTCATTTTTTCCACAGACATAGCTATTACCCTTGAAAACTAACACTTTTGAAATAGGAAAAGAGCCTTTAATCACATTCTTTACCATGTGCAATCATAAAATTGTCTAATATCTTCATTTTTTAAACATACGTAGCTATTACCCTTGAAAACTAAAACTTTTGAAATAGGAAAAGAGCCTTTAATCACATTCTTTACCATGTGCAATCATAAAATAGTTTAATATCTTCATTTTTTCCACGGACGAAGCTATTACCCTCGAAAACTAAAACTTTTGAAATAGGAAAAGAGCCTTTAATCATATTCTTTACCATGTACAATCATAAAATAGTCTAATATCGTCATTTTTTCCACGGACGAAGCTATTACCCTCGAAAATTAAAACTTTTGAAATAGGAAAAGAGCCTTTAATCACATTCTTTACCATGTACAATCATAAAATAATCCAATATCTTCATTTTTTCCACGGACGAAGCTATTACCCCCGAAAACTAAAACTTTTTACATAGGAAAAGAGCCTTTAATCACATTCTTTACCATGTGCAATCATAAAATTGTCTAATATCTTCATTTTTTAAACATACCGAGCTATTACCCTTGAAAACTAAAACTTTTGAAATAGGAAAAGAGCCTTTAATCACATTCTTTACCATGTGCAATCATAAAATAATCTAATATCTTCATTTTTTCCACGGACGAAGCTATTACCTCCGAAAACTAAAACTTTTTACATAGGAAAAGAGCCTTTAATCACATTCTTTACCATGTGCAATCATAAAATAGTCTAATTTCTTCATTTTTTCCACAAACATAGCTATTACCCTCGAAATCTAAAACTTTTGACATAGGAAAAGAGCCTTTAATCACATTCTTTACCATTTGCAATCATAAAATAGTCTAATATCTTCATTTTTTCCACGGACGAAGCTATTACCCTCGAAAACTAAAACTGTTGAAATAGGAAAAGAGCCTTTAATCACATTCTTTACCATGTGCAATCATAAAATAGTCTACTATCTTCATTTTTTCACAGACATAGCTCTTACCCCCGAAAACTAAAACTTTTGAAATAGGAAAAGAGCCTTTAATCATATTCTTTACCATGTGCAATCATAAATAGTCTAATATCTTCATTTTTTCCACGGACGAAGCTATTACCCTTGAAAACTAAAACTTTTGAAATAGGAAAAGAGCCTTTAATCACATTATTTACCATGTGCAATCATAAAATAGTCTAATATCTTCATTTTTTCCACGGACGTAGCTATTACTCTCGAAAACTAAAACTTTTGAAATAGGAAAAGAGCCTTTAATCACATTCTTTACCATGTGCAATCACAAAATAGTCTAATATCTTCATTTTTTCCACAGACATAGCTATTACCCTCGAAAACTAAAACTTTTGAAATAGGAAAAGAGCCTTTAATCACATTCTTTACCATTTGCAATCATAAAATAGTCTAATATCTTCATTTTTTCCACGGACGAAGCTTTTACCCTCGAAAACTAAAACTGTTGAAATAGGAAAAGAGCCTTTAATCACATTCTTTACCATGTGCAATCATAAAATAGTCTAATATCTTCATTTTTCCACAGACATAGCTCTTACCCCCGAAAACTAAAACTTTTGAGATAGGAAAAGAGCCTTTAATCACATTCTTTACCATGTGCAATCATAAAATAGTCTAATATCTTCATTTTTTCCACGGACGACGCTATTACCCTTGAAAACTAAAATTTTTGAAATAGGAAAAGAGCCTTTAATCACATTTTTTTCCATGTGTAATCATAAAATAGTCTAATATCTTCATTTTTTTCCACGGACTTAGCTATTACCCTCGAAAACTAAAACATTTGAAATAGGAAAAGAGTCTTTAATCACATTCTTTAAAATGTGCAATCATAAAATAGTCTAATATCTTCATTTTTTCCACGGACGAAGCTATTACCCCCGAAAACTAAAACTTTTGACATAGAAAAAGACCCTTTAATCACATTCTTTACCATTTGAAATCATAAAATAGTCTAATATCTTCATTTTTTTCCACAGACATAGCTATTACCTTCGAAAACTAAAACTTTTGAAATAGGAAAAGAGCCTTTAATCACATTCTTCACCATTTGCAATCATAAATTAGTCTAATATCTTTATTTTTTCAACATACGTAGCTATTACCCTCGAAAACTAAAACTTTTGAAATAGGAAAAGAGCCTTTAATCACATTCTTTACCATTTGCTATCACAAAATAGTCTAATATCTTCATTTTTTCCACAGACATAGCTATTACCCTTGAAAACTAAAACTTTTGAAATAGGAAAAGAGCCTTTAATCACATTCTTTACCATGTGCAATCATAAAATTGTCTAATATCTTCATTTTTTCAACATACGTAGCTATTACCCTTGAAAACTAAAACTTTTGAAATAGGAAAAGAGCCTTTAATCACATTCTTTACCATGTGCAATCATAAAATAGTCTAATATCTTCATTTTTTCCACGGACGTAGCTATTACCCTCGAAAATTAAAACTTTTGAAATAGGAAAAGAGCCTTTAATCACATTCTTTTCCATGTACAATCATAAAATAATCTAATATCTTCATTTTTTCCACGGACGAAGCTATTACCCCCGAAAACTAAAACTTTTTACATAGGAAAAGAGCCTTTAATCACATTCTTTACCATATGCAATCATAAAATAGTCTAATATCTTCATTTTTTTCACAGACGTAACTATTACCCTCGAAAACTAAAATTTTTGAAATAGGAAAAGAGCCTTTAATCACATTCTTTACCATGTGCAATCATAAAATAGTCTAATATCTTCATTTTTTCCACGGACATAGCTATTACCCTCGAAAACTAAAACTTTTGAAATAGGAAAAGAGCCTTTAATCACATTCTTTACCATGTGCAATTATAAAATAGTCTAATATCTTCATTTTTTCCACGGACGAAGCTATTACCCCCGAAAACTAAAACTTTTGACATAGAAAAAGACCCTTTAATCACATTCTTTACCATTTGCAATCATAAAATAGTCTAATATCTTCATTT